>NC_132880.1:20368132-20510632 GCF_030463535.1 Salminus brasiliensis
TCATAAAGTGGAGCAGAAGTAATTCACTATGGTACATGTCATGTTCCACATATTATGATTTTATTTGTGTACATAAAAATATTTTAGTTAATCCTTCAAATGAATTCTGATCTGGGTCTGTCTTTTCCTCTTTTCCTCTTTTGGGAACCTGATCCAGAGCACTCTGGACCTCAGACGGGGCAAAGGATCACCTTCCAACAAGACAGTGACTCAAGACAACACAGGAGTGGCTTAGAGACTCTGTGAACGCTCCTGAGTGTCCAACCAGAGCCCTGCTTTACACCCTATTAAAAATCTCTGGAGAGCCCTGAGAATGGCTGTCCACCGATGTCCCCATCCAACCTTACGGAGAGGATCTGTAGAGAAGAAAGGCCGAAAATCCCCAAATCCAGGTGATTTTAATAAATTTGCAGAAATTTCTAAAACTCTGTTTTCACTTTGTCGTTACGGGATAAACATGGTGCCAGTGTCTAAAGCTGTATAATTTCCTTCATAAATCCACTTTTATTAAAGATTTATGTTTCCTGATTAAGATTATATTAATAAAGTGTCAGAGAAAGAAAAACAATCCCAGCAACACTAAGTATAGA
Organism: Salminus brasiliensis; assembly: GCF_030463535.1. Classification (NCBI taxonomy): domain Eukaryota; kingdom Metazoa; phylum Chordata; class Actinopteri; order Characiformes; family Bryconidae; genus Salminus; species Salminus brasiliensis. Next base: position 20,368,723 of record NC_132880.1, read on the forward strand.
AAAATGTTCTCCTTTATATCTGTTATTATTTACAGTTATTAATTTGAGTTACTTTAATAAGCTGTTAAATAGTTGTAAACACTGTTTTCTTAAACTAGTTCATCATTTTCAGTTTAGAGAGTCAGAAATATTTTATTCAGGTTTAGGAGGGACTTTTATTTTGACAGAATTTCGTTCGCTACTCTGGTCAAGTGTTGCTAGCTTCACACTGCTAGCTCGTTGCGCTCGGGAACTGACGCGCCTTGAAACGTGATTGCGTAACGAAGCGTCACTTCCGGCGGTCACGTGATATGCGGTATGTTTGAGCGCGTGTTTGGACGCGGTTCTGCTTTAGAAGCTCGAGCTGTGATTCTTCACAGAGCGTCGAGCGACCGGCCCTCCTTTCCAGCTTTACTCTCAGCTCTGTCTCCTTCCTCTGAGACAGCTGCTGTGACCCTGGAGCTCTCTGCTCCCTGTGCTGCTGTACAGCTCTCTGTCTCACGGAGGGTCGTCGTCTCCTCTCCCGCACCGGAGAGGGCCTGTGGGGCGTCAGTCTGGCCTGGGGGCGTCGAGGACTCCTCCACCACCACCGCCGGTTTTCACCTCTGCTGACCGGTTCGAGGTCCTCGGAGCCCAAAGAGGAACCACGCTCTCCTGTTCTCCAGCTGCCCGTGTGCTGGACGTCGCCGGCCGGCCTCCCTTGGCGCTGTTCTCCGCCCGACGCGGAGGTCCAGAAGGAGCCCTGCCGCTTCAGAAAAACCCAGACGAGAGGATCATCGTCTTCAGCCCCCTGCCCTCCTACCGACGAGTGAGCGAGCCGCTCCCCCAGCTCCTCTCGCTCCACTGCTGCTGCGGGACAGGTCCGTCCACGCTGACTCTGTAGAGAACTGGGAGAGCTTTCGGCTGTGTCCGGTCCTCTACCGCAGAGATGAGCTCCACCCGGTCCGGTCTGGGTCCGGCGTTCAGGTTAGTGAGCTGGACAGTGGGCAGGTGAGTGATTTACATGATTTACTGGATTTAATCATCATTTATTCTGTGATTTCTCTGCTTGTTTTAAACAGTAATAAATCAGTGTCCCTCATAGTGTCTCAGACTAACCCTGCAGTATGGAGACTGTCTGTCCTCCACATGGTTTATAACTGGAGCTTCAGAAAATCTGCTTTAAAAATCTTATTAGAATTAATATCAATTATTTTGCTGCACCATCATTCAGTACTACTGCTCTTAATGATATTCAGGGATTGTGCTGCTGCTGCTGCCTCCATCCTAAGAGTAGAAAACTGGTAAATGATCATCAGCCCAGATTATCAGTGTTATCCTCCTGATTTCAGTGTAAAGCCGTTTTCATCTAGAGAACATTTCTGCTCCATGAACTTTGCATTGTACATTACAGACCCTGTAGCAGTGGTCAGTGTTGGTCAGTGTCTGATCTCCAGTATCTGGATCAGTCTGCTAAGTACTGAGGTGCTTTCCTCTCTCTCTTTGGAGAGCGTGTACTTTCATAGCATCTGTGGCAACAGCAAAGGAGAATTCGTCTAAGGCTTTATTACTAAAAAAAAAAAAAAAAAAAAAGTTGTTAAAGATGAGAACTTTCTGATTCCTGTACAGTGGCCAAAAAAGTATTCAGTCAGCCACTAATTGTGCAAATTCTCCTACTTAGAAAGATGAGAGGTCTGTAACTTACATCATAGGTACGCTTCAACTACGAGAGACGTTATGGTGGAAAATGAGTATTTGGTTAATAACAAAAGTTCAGCTCAATACTTTGTAACATAACCTTTTGTTGGCAATGACGGAGGTCAAATGTTCCCTGTAGGTCTTCACCAGGTTAGCACACACTGTAGCTGGTATTTTGGCCCAATCCTCCATGCAGATCTCCTAGAGCAGTGATGTTTTGGGGCTGTCGCTGGGCAACAGACTTTCAACTCCCTCCACAAATGTTCTATGGGGTTGAGGTCTGGAGACTGGCTAGGCCACTCCAGGACCTTGAAATGCTTTTTTCAGAGCCACTCCTTCATTGCCCAAGCGCTGTGTTTGGGATCACTGTCATGCTGGAAGAACCAGCCATGTTCCATCTTTAATGCTCTCACTGATGGAAGGAGGATTTGGCTTAAAATCTCGATACATGGCCCTGTTCATTCTTCCCTTAACACGGATCAGTCGTCCTGTCCCCTTTGCAGAAAATCAGCCCCAAAGCATGATGTTTCCACCCCCATGCTTCACAGTAGGTATGGTGTTTTTGGGATGTTTAATAAGAATGAATTTTGCCCTGCTGAGGCCAGGGAGCTGCCTTAGGGTGCACTCCATACAATTAGTACACACTGTGTTGTATGAGCAACTTACTGTTCGGTTATGGGATGTAACCACTAGGAAGAGGCCGACTCCTTTGGATAGGCTGCGAGGGTGTTTGTACTATGAAAGACGTTATGAAGTGGTGCAGGTGCACTGCGGAACCACTCTAATTTGGTCTTCATATCCAAATATAAGGATTTAATACGTCCATGTTCACGTTATATTAAAGGTATGCTTGCTGGTCATAATGTATTGGCAATATGTTAACAGGTCTATACAGCTGTTTAAAGTAATGTAATACTGTAAACTAACGTTTATATGATCAATTATATAACTTGTTTTTCATGAGGGTGCTGTTATCAACCACTGGAATGAAGGGTCAAGGGAAGACTGTGCCTGGTGGGAGCGGTTGGCCCCCGCCTCCGTCCACGCACAGTTCTTCATTTTGTTAAAGATATAAGGGACGGGACCCCCTTACCTGGTGAGAGTCGGCCGAGTGGAACTGCAGGTCCAGCTCGTGGTTTACTGAGACGGCTGTCTCTTACCAGGATCGAAGGGCTCTCCTGATCCAGTGAGTGGTGAGTCACAATGAGACTGGCTGTTAAACTGAAAGCGTTCTGCCAAGTTTGCTCTCGGTTTTTTTTGTTGATTGTGAAATAAAGGGACATTTTTATACGGGACCTCTGGTGTGAAACCGGAGTTATTTGACGATCTTCCCTTTGATTCAATATTTCACAAAACAGGATGCAACTCTACATTCTTCTTTCTCCAAAAGCGTGTGGGGCTTCAGATCAATGGAGATTATCAATGGTCTTGTATGTCTTCCATTTTCCTTTAATTGCTCCCACAGTTGATTTATTCACACAAAGCTGTTTGCCTATTGTTGATTCACTCTTCCCAGCCTGGTGCAGGTCTACAATTTTCTTCCTGGTGTCATTCGACAGCTCTTTGGTGTCTGTTTGAGGCTGTGGACCGATAATGAGGTCAAACAGGTGCCATTAATACAGGTAACGAGTGGAGGACCGAAGAGCTTCTAAAAGAAGTTACAGGTCTGTGAGAGCCAGAAATCTTGCTTGTTTACCAAATTCTTAATTTTCACCATAATTTACCATACATTTTTTTAAAAATCCTGCTATGTGATTTCCTGGATTGTTTTTCTCATTTTGTCGCTCAAAGTTGAAGTGTACCTATGATGAAAATTGGACCCCTCTCATCTTTCTAAGTAAGAGAACTTGCACAACCAGTGGCTGACTAAATACTTTTTGTGTATTACCCCAAGCAGTAATAGCCATCCGCTCTCATCAACTTTTCAGCCGTTACTGACGAGCATTTATACGCTGACTGCTCGGATGAAGTGCTTGTTGTGCACACAAGTATTTGCATGCAGTTATTGCCATTATGGGCAGGCGTTTATCGTTGGTGCGCCACCATGTTATCGGATCATCATCTACATCAAAGGTTGATTCCTGTTCATATGCTGCCGGCTTAGCAGTAGCTCTTCAGTAATAGAGGTTCCTGATTGGTTTTGTTTTGGACAAATGGCTGCCTTTTTTTATATATATTTTTATCCCTCTTTTTGTTTAGAGCCCCAGCACTTGGAGCTTCTTGAGTAAACAATGAAGCACTTTTGTAAATCGCTTTTGATAAGAGCATCAGCTAAATGGTGTAAATGTAAATATAGTACCACCGATATGAGGAAATGTAAATGAAATCATGCATGTCTACTATTTACTATTTACGGTCATCGTGTATTTGTGGGGTATAAAAAGTGGAACGCTGTACAGCAAGGTGTTTTTAAATCGGGCACTGTTCTCAAGTCTTCCACTGGGGTTACATTTACTGCAGGATTAAAGTGTTTCTCTACATTCCTGAGACTGACTGACTGAGTTGATTCTTTAAGCGCGGAGAAGCAAATCCCACTACCACAGTTTTTCCCAATATTCCTCTGGGTCCAGAGTTTTCAGAGACAGGATCAGAAACCGACAGAGGCGGCCGCCGTCATCCCAATGAGTGATTCTGAGTCAATTCAGGCGCTCTACTGACTCCGAGACTCTGTACCCGAGGTGACTAAGTAAATTAATTAGACTGCTTGCCTTATGAATATAGAATAAACAGGAGGAGACGAGACGCCGTATTCTTAGACCTTCAGGTTACTTTAACCCGGAGACTTTTTGCAGTGATCCGGAATCAAAGGACGAAGATGTCCAAAGCATTGCCTTAAGATCATTTCAGTCTCTGAACTGGGAATATCTCGGGATCCAGATTTGTTTTAAATTGGAAGATTCTAAGATATTGTCTATTGGAATATTTTGATTCTCAGGGTTGTTTAAAGCAGAGAATTTTTCAGGGATCCAAATGTATTAAAATTCAAAGTTTCTCTGACAAGATTTTAGGATATTTAATTCTTAGTACTGTTCAACCGAGAGAATTTTGTAAAGAGATCCGAATTTATATTTGTAGAAAATTCAAAGATTTTAAAGAAGGCTTTTTTTTTTTCGTTTTTTTTTCTCAGGGATGTTTAAAGACAAGGGAGCAAAGTTTATAATATCCAAAGAGTTTGGACTGTACACGTGAAATTAAAGGCAGTGAAAAGTAAACTGGTTTATATCTGTCTCTAGCTGCATTGTCCTCAACAACAGACATTCAAGCAAAACAAACTTGCATCAACAGTATCAAGACGAGGATTACTCTGATTTGGTGGCTCATTACTCTGATTCATGCAACGCAGGAGGAAGAGCGTTCTTTTATAAAGCCCCAACTTTGGAACAAGCTCCCTGTTAATATCCCAGGAATCAGACACACACTCAGTCTTTAAATCTAGATGAAACACTTCTTTCTTTACACCAGCTTTCAGAGAACTCTCCAGTTCTGTGTTCTGTCCTGCTCTGATTACTTTACATGCTTCTTATTACTATTATTGTGGTTGTGTCTCTAACTATTTCTGTAACTATCCTAACCCCTCTCTCCCTCTTTTACATGTACTAAAATGCCCTGCCGTCCAGTCTGGAGGTGTCCATTCATCCATGTGCCGGAATCAGGCCTGTCCCTCTTCTCAGCATGGACTTTAACATTAACACTGAGCAAATGTCCAGCACCTTCTCATACTGCATAACCTGCTTCTACCTTAGCTATAGCTCTTCATTTTCTCTCTGTCCAGCACCTACTCACACTCCGACTTCATAACCTGTTCCTACATTAGCTATAGCTCTTCATTTTCTCTCTGTCCAGCTCCTACTCACACTCCTACTTCATATATAAATAAAGTCTGAATTGAATTGGCTGTGTGACTCCTTCAGTACCTTCATTCTCTACTATTGTCGCCAGATGCCGCGAGGTCCTGAAGGAACACTGCTGCACGCTTCTGGACATGGTCTTCTGCCCCCTGCCCACCTACTGATGAGTGAGCGAGCCGTTTACCCAGCTCTTTGAGCTCCACTACTGGCTGCGGGACCGATGTGTTGCATAGTTGGCAGGTAATTCATTTACATTACTGGATTTTATAATCATTTATTATATAAGTGTAGCCATTCTAAGTGTAGGAAAACTGGTAAATGATCATCAACCCATATTATTAGTGTTATCCTCCTGATTTCAGTGAAGCTAAGCTATTTTCATCTAGAGAACGTTTCTGATCCATCTACAGTTTTTAATCTTAGGCCCACCTTCCCCTCACTGCATGCTCAGCTTCTGGGAGAGGGGTCAGAGTAAATGTGTCATTTTCAATGAGGGAAGTCCTCTCCTCTTTCATAGCGTCGACCCAGAATGTTGATTTAGTTGAGTCTCTTTAAAGCTCTGTGGTTCATTACAGACCCTGTAGCAGTAGTCAGTGTTGGTCAGTGTCTGATCTCCAGTATCTGACTCCGTCAGCTAAGTACTGAGGTGCTTTCCTCTCTCTCTTTGGAGAGCGTGTACTATCACTCAGTAGCTTTTATGATTTCATCCTTAGTTTTAGGAAGTTCACAGACTGCACGTGAGTAATCCTTGGTAAACGCCAGAGTGGATCTACATCCCTCTTTTACACACTGGATCTATAGGAGCAGCAAGGTCAGTATGTACTAGTTCAAGTACTGCTTTTGCTCGAGCATCAGGTTCTGTTTCTACTCTGAGCAGATTTCTCTTGTCTGCAGACTTCACAGTTCAGTTTATCAACCTTACCCTTGATCTTCATGCTCTCTACTGCATAATGTGAAACATCATAATTACAGTGATCAAGGATTTCATGCTGTTTGAATATTGTAACACACTGCAACCATCACCACTGTTGCACTCTTTAATGGTGAACTTGGTATCTTTTTTGGGGCTTTGTCTTCTGTATCTGAGCCAGTTGTTGTGATCTTTGTGCTCTCTGCTCCCTGTATTTTTGTACTGTACTCGCTCACTGATTGTCATCTGTATTTTTACTCAGAGGCGACCACGGAGGAACGAGCCCTCCTGGAGGTCGTCAAGCTATTACGGCAGATCCAGCTGCTGTTGTAGAGGCAGTCCAAACTCCACTGATGAAAGACGAGGCTGGAGGCTGCCCATGACTCCTCCAACGCTGCCATCTAAATTCCAGCGCTACTGGCGCGGCAGACACAGAAGGTCCCTAAAGAGTAATGCCATGGTCACCTGTTTTCCAGGTGCTTGTGTCATGGACGTCGCCAGGTGGCTTTGGCACCATCATTCTCCACTATTCTCCGGCTGATACAGCGTGGTCCTGAAGAAGCACAGCCGTACGCTTCTGGACACTGTTCAGAAAAAGACACCAGAATCATGGTCTCCTACCCCCTGACCACTTAACGATGAGTGAGCAAGCAGTTTCCTCAGCTCCTCTCGCTCCACTGCTGGCTGCAGGACCGGTCTGTCTGCACTGACTTCGTAGACAGCTGGGAGAGCTTTTGGCTGTGTCCCGTCCTCTAAAACAGAGATAAGCTTCACTTGAGCTGCCTGGGGTCCATCGTTCTCTCCGGGAACATCAAGAAGGTGCCAGGACTGACTGACCCTTCCCAGTCACACTGTCAGGTTAGAGAACTGCATAGTTGGCAGGTAAGTGATTTACATGATTTACTTGATTCCACCCATTTATTCTGTCACTTTTCTGCTTGTATTAAAAAGTAATAGATCAGCGACACTCATAGTATCCGACACATCCTGCAGTATTGAGACGGTCATGGTTTGTAATTGTAGCGTCGGAAAATCTGCTTGAAAAATCTTATTAGAAATTATATGAATTCTTCCATCTTTCCGAGTTCAAGCAGTTCTGCATTGAATTTGGGCTGTTGAACAATCAGTGGCTGACTAAATACTTTTTTGCCCCACTGTATATTTAAGTTCTCCTACTTGCAAAGATGAGAGGTCTGTAATGGTCATTACAAAATCCAGGAAATCACATTGTAGAATTTTTAAAGAATTTATTTGTAAATTATGGTGGAAAATAAGTATTTGGTCTCCCTCTGGCTCTCACAGACCTGTAAATTCTTTAAGAAGCTCTTCTGTCCTCCACTCGTTACCTGCATTAATGGCACCTGTTTGACCTCGTTATCTGTATAAAAGACACCTGTCCACAGCCTCAAACAGTCAGACTCCAAACCTCCAACCTGCTTAAGCCAGTACATGTCCAGACCCGTCTGAAGTGAACCACCTTGGTTTACTAAATCAAGGCAGTAGGTCTGTTTATTACATTGGTGGGGGTCATAAAATCGGTTTACACAGAGACCCTGGAAGCTGACTCTTTTTACGTGTATGATGAACTTCAAACTCTAACTGTAAAAATACAGGTAATTTTGGAAAGTTGATTCTTTAAGTGTGGAGAAGCAAATTCCACTACCACAGTTTTGGAGGTTCCACATAGATCCCAATATTCTTCATGGTCCAGAGTTTTCAGAGACAGGATCAGAAAGCGACAGAGGCGGCCGCCGTAATCCCAATGAGTGATTCTGAGTCAATTCAGGCGCTCTACTGACTCCGAGACTCTGTACCTGAGGTGACTGTAAGCTAATTGAAGGTGACCGCTTGCCTTACGAATTACGGGTCACCATATTTTTAGAACTTCAGGTCAACTTTGGAACAAGTTCCCTGTTAATATCTGGGAATCAGACCCACTCTCAGTCTTTAAATCTAGATGAAACACTTCTCTCTTTACACCAGCTTTCAGAGAACTCTCCAGTTCTGTGTTCTGTCCTGCTCTGATTACATTTCACCACTGTTCTGTCCTGCTCTGATTCCAGGCTTTTTATTACTATTATTGTGGTTGTGTCTGTAACTATTTCTGCTACAGGTCTCTGACTAAACGTAAAGCTTGTTCTAATCTTCATCTTTTTCTCTCTCTCCTCATGTCCTGAGCTGCCTGCCTGGATTTGCCCTTTTTTGGTTCAGTTCCTGCGTCTTGGTATCAGGCCTGTCCCTCTACTTGGCATGGGCTTTAACATTAACACTGAGCAAATGTCCAGCACCTACTCATACTTCATAATCTCCTCCTACATTAGCTATAGCTCTTCATTATCCCTCTGTCCAGCACCTACTCACCTACTTTATAACTGTATATTATTAGTTTTCTTATTATACAGAGCTTGAAAGTCGAGCGGAGCAGAGTTCTGTTATTCACTACTTCTGCGGTTTTGCTTTTATGCCTTCGAACTCTTCAGCGAGTGTGGACTTGAGTTATGACCTGAGAAGCTCAGAGACGTCTGTTTTCAAAGCACAGAGAATCTCTTCATCTCCATGTCTGTTAGCTTAGATGGCGAGGTTGATCTGCTAGGCCTGTTTGCAGTGTTTCTTCTCTTGTATGGAAATTGTCTGAGATTTTTAGCCATTATATGAACCATTGAGGAGTTTTTGGCTGTAGATCCAAATTAGTGATCTGAAAACTTTTTGATGACTTCTTAATGTCGTACAGAGCTAAATTTCAATCTTTTATGGGAGCTTCTGGGAGATGAGTCGAGTCACTTGTGTTTCCATAAGCTTTGTCTAAACTGAAACCGGAGCACCTTCACCGGAGTGAAGTCTGCCTGTGTTTGTTCTTTTAATTGAACATTAGTTTTTATGTAATCTCTCATATGTCCATTTATATTCAGCTTGTTATGCTCAGGTCTACAGTGGGACCGGGGAATTTACACGCTTGAAACGTGACTGCTTAAAACGAAGCGTCCCCACCACAGCCGGTTTTCATCTCTTCCAACCAGTTTGAGGTCCTTAGCTCTTCTACTTTACCTTCACCTGCTTCATCCCTCAAGGACAACCCCTCAGGGCAGTGTTCTCATTGATGGAGATTCTACTGAAAACCACTTAAAAGTATCGAGCCCGAAGAGTAACACCACTGTCTCCTGTTTTCCAGATGCAGTGTCCTGGACTTTGCCAGGATGCTTCCCTTGGCACTGCGGCAACGTGATGCCTTTGGCACAGTGCTTCTCTACTATTCTCCTCCCGACGCAGCGAGTTCCTGATGTTAGTGAACTGAATAATCAGCAGGTAAGTATTTTTTTTCTATTTTAATAATTATTTATTCTGTCATTTTTCTGCTTGTATTAGCAATTTGGTCAGTGTCTGATATTCAGTATAGGACACCCAGTCAGCTAAGTACTGAGGTGCTTTCCTATCTCTCTTTGAAAAGCGTGTACTGTGTTTATCTCCCTCTGTTTGAGCACCATCTTGAGCTTCAGTTTAAGACTCTTGAACCTCTTCTGGAGTCTGATCAACACTGCTGGCTGTTGGAATGGGGGGTACACTCCTCTCACCTTGGGATCATCAGCTGTCATTGACTGGTCAGTCTAAGTTTGCTGTTCTTTAACACACTTTGTATAAAATTTCATAAGCCTGTGTTTAAGGACTTACCCTGTGTCTAGATAGTAGACTAGGTATGATGGACTGTTCTTGTTGTACCTACAAAGACTCCCTTTCACATTTTGACTCTAGCTTCTATCTGTCATGTTTGCAAGTGTAGCATGCTGCTCCAAATACTCTCCTCTTTGAAAGGCTTTCTCTGTCAACGTAGAGTCATTGAATACATATATAAAGCTGCTGCGGTCTCACGCCTTACCCCCTGCTTACAGAGTAATGACTGTAAATGTGTTGCTGTGAACTCTGAACCATTATGTGAACAAATACATTTTACTGATCCATATGGAGAAGAATCGGCCAAACATCTCTCAGTAGCTTTAACTGTTTCACCCTTAGTTTTCAGGAAGTTCACAGACTGCATCTGAGTAATCCTCAGTAAATGTCTGAGTGACTCTCCAACCCTGGATCTGTCCAAAAGCTCCTTAAATTAGTAACCTCATTAAATATTCACGAAGCTTCAGCCGCATTGGTCAGTATATAATGCACAGTCTCAGCCAATCAGGAGCCTCCACTGTAAATCAGCAGGGTGGTCTTGCAGCAGTGTGCAGGGCGAACGAACCGGTGTGACTGAGCTCTGTAGCTCCTCTGGAAGACTAAACTGTAGAAACTGCTCAAGCTGTGTGGCTGTGGGTGCGTTTAATTTTGAGTCTGTGACACAAAGTAAGCTGCTGTTCATTTAGTTTGGGAATGGCTTAGTTCTGTTGCTATGCTAGCTTTCTCCTTAGCAATGTAGCTTCAGTGCTTACCTATGTATTACTGAATTTTCATGGTTTCTGTTATTTCTTCATGTTTCACACTACTGAGCTGTTTTAGGTTAGTATGGATGGAGTAATTCTGTGGATATGTGCTAAATTTGTGTTCTTACTCAACGTCCTGGTGTTTATTGAACTGCTGCTCAGTTTCCTCTTTTCGTCCTTGTGGGGGCGCTAAAACCCAATAGATTAACCTTTGAAAACGGTCAGAGGCAGGTTAAACTGAACTGTGAAGTCTGCAGACATCAGCTTTATCAATCTGACCCTTGATCTTCATGCTCTCTACTGCATAATGTGAAACATCATAATTACAGTGAACAAGGATTTCATGCTGTTTGAATATTAAAACACACTGCAACCTTCACCACTGTGATCATTGACCACATTAAGGTACAATAGGCTTTAGTACTCTTTAATGGTGAACTTGGTACCATTTTTGTGGCCCTGTCTTCTTTATCTGAGCCAGTTGTTGTGATGCTTGTGCTCTCTGCTCCCTGTGTTACTGTACAGTACTCTGTCTCACTGACTGTTGTATGCGTTTCTGTCTGTGTGTTTACTCAGAGGCAACCACGGAGGAACAAGCTCTCCAGGAGGTCATCAAGCTTGTACAGCAGATCCAGCTGCTGTTGTAGAGGCTGTCCAAACTTCACCAACGGAAGACAAGACTGGAGGCTGCCTGTGTCTCCTCCAACGCCGGGGTCTTAATTCGAGCACTTCCGGCACGGCAGACACCGAAGGTCGTCATCTGGAAGTGTCAGCGTGGGTGGGAAAAGCAGAGGGCTGGTTCGCTTTGGCACCATCGTTCTTCACTATTCTCCTGATGCAGTGCGGCATCCGGTCCTCTAACACAGAGATGAGCTTCACTTGAGCCGCCTGGGGTCCATCGTTCTGTCCGGGAACATCAAGAAGGTGCCAGGCCAGGACTGCCTGGCCCTTCCCAGTCAGGTTAGTGAACTGCATAGTTGGCAGGTAAGTGATTTACATGATTTACTTGATTCCACCCGTTTATTCTGTCACTTTTCTGCTTTTCTGTCACATATCAGTGCCACTCATAGTCTCAATACTGCAGGATTTGTCTGAAATACTGTCATGGTTTGTGATTGTAACTTCGGAAAATCTTATTAAAATTCCATCTTTCCATATATATATATATATATACACCCCCCCACAAACAAGCAAGATTTCTGGCTCTCACAGACCTGTAACTTCTTTAAGAAGCTCTTCTGTCCTCCACTCGTTATCTGTATTAATGGCACCTGTTTGACCTCGTTATCTGTATAAAAGACACCTGTCCACAGCCTCAAACAGTCAGACTCCAAACCTCCAACCTGCTTAAGCCAGTACATGTCCAGACCCGTCTGAAGTGAACCACCTTAGTTCACTAGATCTCTGTGAAACTAAATCAAGGGTGTAGGTCTGTTTATTACATTGGTGGGGGTCATAAAATTGGTTCACACAGGGTCTCCTGGAAGCGGACTCTTTTTACATTTTTGATGAACCTAAAACTCTAACTGTAAAAAACAGGTAATTTCTGAATATGAAGCACATACAAGTGTCCAAAGAAACACAAAGGGTAAGAGAGTAAATGTAAATGACTGCAGAATTTTAAATAGTGAAATAGATTTCAAACTGGGTGCTAACCAGCCAATTAATCCTCAGTCCATATTGTCTATTTAAGTCAAGCCAGGTTGCCAAGTAGTATTAAATTTACCACTGCACCCAATTTTAGGTAGGAGGGTTTTTCCTCTTTCCCTTTAAGTAATCTTAGCCAGCACTTTTTGAACAAGATTTCCCCAGATAAAGCTTTGGAGGAGTCCCACCGAATATTGCTGTTGTAGGGGAAGGCTGGATCGGCTGTTTGAAGACTCCTGAAAAGAAGTAGAAAACATAATTCCAAAAGACTGTCATTTTTAGACAAAACCAGAACGTGTGCCTGTGCTGTTGAATCTATTGTGTGATAGACTTCAAACAGAATCATGTTTTAAACAAATTTTGCCAGCCTTGCCAGTGTAAGGAATGCACTATTTTAAACTGAATTATAATGTGTTTAAACATATAGATGAGGAGAGTTCTCTACAGTATTTTACCACCATTCAGTAAATATATTGATGGACAGATGGATCCTCCACCTACTGCTGCTTTAATAGAAGTTTTTTTTTTGTCAGACTCAGTTCTGAAGTCTTCCACCGGCGTTCCGTTTACTGCAGGATTAAAGTGTTTCTCTACATTCCTAAGACTGACTGATCGAGTTGATTCTTTAAGCGCAAAGAAGCAAATTCCACTACCACAGTTTGAGGTTCCACCGAGATCCCAATATTCTTCTGGGTCCAGAGTTTTCAGAGACAGGATCAGAAACCGACAGAGGCGGCCGCCGTCATCCCAATGAGTGATTCTGAGTCAATTCAGGCGCTCTACTGACTCCGAGACTCTGTACCCAAGGTGACTGTAAGTAAATTAATTAGCTTGCTTTACGAATTTAGAATAAACAGGAGGAGACAAGACGCCATATTCTTAGACCTTCAGGTTACTTTATCCCGGATCCCTTTGATATTTTCATTTTTGTTTTAGTCCATTGACTTTTTGCAGTGACTCGGACTCAAAGGACGAAGATGTCCAAAGCATTGCCTTAAGACCATTTCAGTCTCTCAGTTGTCTGAACTGGGAACTTCTCAGGATCCAGATTTGTTTTAATTTAGAAGATTCTTGGAATATTTTAATTCTCATGTTTTTAAACCAGAGAATTTTTCAGGGATCCAAATTTATTAAAATTCGAAGTTTCTAAGACAAGATTTTAGGAGATTTAATTCTCAGTACTGTTCAACCTAGAAGATTTTGTAAAGGAATCCGAATTAATTTTGTAGAAAATTCTAAGATTTTAAAGCAAGGTTTTGGAAACAAATGTTTATTTTTCAAATTTGACCTTCTGAAGGTTAAGACAAGGGAGCAGAGTTTATAATACCCAAGGAGTTGGACTGTACGCTTAAAATGAATGCATAATTAATAACATGCTAATAATCATAATTGTAACTAAGTATAAAGGTGTATGCTATGTTTAGCTATATATATATATATTTATTTATTTATTTATTTAATATCAGCTTTGTCGTCTTTATCTGAGCCAGTTGTGATGCTTGTGCCCTCTGCTCCCTGTTACTGTACAGTACTCTCTCACTGACCGTCGTTTGCTTTTGTCTGTTTTCTCTGGAGTAACTTGGCGACTGCGGAAGAGCGGGATCTCCTGGCGCTCTGCATGGAGGTCATCAAGCTTTACTGCTGCTGTTGTAGAGGCAGTCCAAACTCAGAATCCCATGACTCCTCCAATGCTGGAGATCTTAAATCCAGCACTACCAGCTGAGGGTTGTCGTCTCCCTCGACGAGGGCTCCTCCTCCACCACAGCTGATTTTCACACTCAGCGAACTGTTGCGAGGTCCTCAGCTCTTCGACTTCACCTGCTCCCTCACCGAGGACCGCTCCTCAGGGCAGTATTTTCATTGTTGGAGGTTCTACTGTAAAACCCTTAAAAGTATCGGGACCAAATAGTAGCACCAATCTTTTTTCTCTCCCCCCCCTCTCCTTCTCCAGGAGTGCTGGACATGGCCAGGTGGCTTCAGTACCATCAATCTCCACTTTTCTCTGGCTGATGCAGTGAGGCCCTGAAGGATCACTGTCTCACACTTCTGGACACCATTCGGAAATAGACAGGACGCCAGGGTAGGCAACTGGAGTGAGCAGGTGAGTGATTTTTACATGATTTACTGGATTTAATAATTTATTCTGTCATTTCTCTGCTTGGTTTGAAAAGTAATATATAAGTGTCCCTCAGTCTCCATACTGCAGGGTTTGTATGAGATACAGTGTCTGTTCTCCACATGGTTTATAATTGGAGCTTCAGAAAATCTAAGAATCTTATAAGAATTAATACAAATTCTTCCATATTTCTGAGTACAAGCAGTTCTCCCGTTTAATTTGGGCTGTTAAATATACAATCTCTAAAGTGGTCATTGTCAATGAAGGTATGACCGCTATCCAGTCACAGTTTATCAATCTTACCCTTGATCTTCATGCTCTCTACTGCATAATGTAAATCATCATAATTACAATGAACAAGGATTTAATGCTGTTTTGAATATTGTAACCCACTGCAACCATCACAGAAATGGTCGTGGCGGCATCACCACAGTTCAGTTCTGTGCACAACCCAAACCTCAGGTTTTAAAGCTAAATGCTCGACAGCTAGTGTTTTCATTAATAACCTTCTAGAGTTCTGTCTCACTGACCGTTGTTTGCATTTCTGTCTGTTTACTCTTGAGGAACATGGTGACCACGGAGAAACAAGCTCTCCACACGTCATCAAGCTTGACCAGCAGATCCAGCTGCTATTGTAGAGGCAGTCCAAACTCCTCAGACGGAAGACGAGGCTGGAGGCTGCATGTGACCCCTTCAATCAGGCAGTCTTAATTCCAGCACCACCGGTGCAGCGGACACAGAGGGTCGTCGTCGTCGTCACCACTCCTCAGGACGGTGTTCTAACTGTTGGAGATCTTCTGTAAACACTTCAAGATATCGGAACCCAAAGAGTAACACCACTGTCTCCTGTTTTCCAGCTGCCCGTGTCCTGGGCGTCGCCAAGCAGTTTCCCTTGGCGTTGCGGCAGCATGACTCTTCAGCACCATCATACTCTACTATTCTCCTCCCGACGCAGCGAGGTCATGAAGGAGCACTGCCGCACGCTTCTGCACACGGTTCGGAGAAAGACTTTCAGCCACCTATCCGCTTACTGACGAGTGCACTAGTAGTTCTCCCAGCTCTTCACACTGATTTAAACAAATTCTGCCAGCCTTGCCTTAGTCCAGTGTAAGGAATGCACTATTTTAAACTGAATTATAATGTGTTTAAACATATAGATGAGGAGAGTTCTCTACACCATTCAGTAAATATATTAATTGACAGATGGTTTTATCCACCTACTGCTGCTTTAATACTTGTAAGGGTTTAATATAAAATGAGTTCAGTAACAGAGGTCGTGCCAATTTACCTTTTTTTTTTTTTTTTTTTTTCCTGTGTTGACCTTCAGAGCCGTATCTAATAATGACGAGGAAGTCACAAAACTACGTAGCTGCAAATAACTGAAAAAATAAGCTTGAGGATTAAATTCAGTTCTAAGTTCAAAAGATTACCCAGCCTCATTACAGGGGGCTTAGAAAATCAGTGTAATTAGCAAATGGACGCCAGAGGTGATGAAACCAGTGCACTTCAGCAAATCGAGATCAAGAAGACAATTAAAAAACAGTAAGTGTGTGAATGTCACGTAGTGCACGGTCATCGTGTATTTGTGGGGTATAAAAAGTGGAACGCTGTACAGCAAGGTGTTTTTAAATCGGGCACTGTTCTCAAGTCTTCCACTGGCGTTACATTTACTGCAGGATTAAAGTGTTTCTCTACATTCCTAAGACTGACTGAGTTGATTCTTTAAGCGTGGAGAAGCAAATCCCACTACCACAGTTTTTCCCAATATTCCTCTGGGTCCAGAGTTTTCAGAGACAGGATCAGAAACCGACAGAGGCGGCCGCCGTCATCCCAATGAGTGATTCTGAGTCAATTCAGGCGCTCTACTGACTCCGAGACTCTGTACCCGAGGTGACTTTAAGTAAATTAATTAGACCGCTTGCCTTATGAATTTAGAATAAACAGGAGGAGACGAGACGCCGTATTCTTAGACCTTCAGGTTACTTTAACCTGGATCCCTTTTGATATTTTCAAATTTGTTTTAGACCATTGACTTTTTGCAGTGATCCGGACTCAAAGGACGAAGATGTCCAAAGCATTGCCTTAAGATCATTTCAGTCTCTGCACTGGGAATATCTCAAGATCCAGATTTGTTTTAAATTGGAAGATTCTAAGATATTGTCTATTGGAATATTTTGATTCTCAGGGTTGTTTGAAGCAGAGAATTTTTTTAGGGATCCAAATGTATTGAAATTCAAAGTTTCTCAGAAAAGATTTTAGGATATTTAATTCTTTGTACTGTTCAACCGAGAGAATTTTGTAAAGAGATCCGAATTTATATTTGTAGAAAATTCAAAGATTTTAAAGAAAGGTTTTGGATTTTTTTTTTTGTTCAATGAGAGTTTTTGAAAGTTCCAAGACAAGGGAGCAAAGTTTATAATCTCCAAAGAGTTCTGACTGTACACGTGAAATTAAAGGCAGTGAAAAGAAACAGACATTCAAGCAAAACAAACTTGCATTAGCCAGGAAGACGAGGATTACTCTGATTTGGTGGCTCATAACTCTGATTCATGCAATGCAGGAGGAAGAGCGTTCTTTTATAAAGCCCCAACTTTGGAACAAGTTCCCTGTTAATATCCGGGAATCAGACCCACTCTCAGTCTTTAAATCTAGATGAAAAACTTCTCTCTTTACACCAGCTTTCAGAGAACTCTCCAGTTCTGTGTTCTGTCCTGCTCTGATTACATTTCACCACTGTTCTGCCTGCTCTGATTCCAGGCTTTTTATTACCATTATTGTGGTTGTCTGTAACTATTTCTGCTACAGGTCTCTCACTAAACGTAAAGCTTGTTCTAATCTTCATCTTTTTCTTCTCTCCTCATGTCCTGAGCTGCCTGCCTGGAGTTGCCCTTTTTTGGTTCAGTTCCTACGTCTTGGTATCAGGCCTGTTCCTCTACTCAGCTTCAACACAACAGGAGGTGTCCATGTTCCGGAATCAGGCCTGTCTCTCTACTCAGCATGGACTTTAACATGAACACTGAGCAAATGTCCAGCACCTTCTCATACTTCATAACCTGCTCCTACATTAGCTATAGCTCTTCATTATCTCTGTCCAGCACCTACTCGCAGTCCTACTTCATAACCTGTTCCTACATTAGCTATAGCTCTTCATTAACTCTCTGTCCAGCACCTACTCCTACTTCATAACCTGTTCCTACATTAGCTATAGCTCTTCATTATCTCTCTGTCCAGCACCTTCTCACACTCCTACTTTATAACTGTATATTATTTGTTTTCTTATTATTATACAGTGCTTGAAAGTCGGAGCAGAGTTCTGTTATTCACTACTCTGCTTTGACTGCCTGCGGTTTTGCTTTTATGCCTTCAAACTCTATAGTGAGTGTGGACTTGAGTTCTGACCCGAGAAGCTTGGAGATGTTCGTTTTCAATGCACAGAGGATCTCTCCATGTCTGTTAGCTTAGATGTTGATCTACTGCTGTGATCATTGACCACTTTCAGGTAATTAAGCCTATTATACTCTTGTACAACTTTTGTGGCCGTGTTTTCTTTTTATTAGCTTTGTCTTCTTAATCTGAGCCAGTTGTGATCCTTGAGGTCTCTGCTCCCTGTGTTACTGTACAGTACTCTGTCTCGCTGAGCGTCGTTTGTGTTTCTGTCTCTGTGTTTTAATCAGTGGAGTCCACGGAGGAACAAGCTCTCCAGGAGGTCGTCAAGCTATTATGGCAGATCCAGCTTCTGTGCTGTTCAAACTCCACAGACGGAAGATGAGGCTGAAGGCTGGCCGTGACTTTCAACCCCTCCAACTTAATTCCAGCTCTACCGGCGCAGCGGACACAGAGGGTTGTTATCTACACTCCTGCACCTGAGAGGCCCTGGAAGCGTCACCGTGGCAGGGAAAAGCAGAGGGCTCTTCCACCGCCACAGCCTTTTTTCGCATCTGCTAACTTGTTCGTGGACCTCAGCTCTTCACCTGCTCCAGCACCGAGGCCGACTCCTCAGGGTGGTGTACTCACTGTTGGAGATTCTTCTGTAAAACACTGAAAATTATTGACCCTAAAGAGTAATGCCACGGTCTCCTGTTTTCCAGGTGCCCGTGTCTCTACTATTCTCTACCTGATGCAGCGTGGCCCTGAAGAAGCACTGCCGTACGCTTCTGGACAGTGTTCGGGAAAAAAGGCAGACACCAGGATCATCGTCTTCTACCCCCTGACCACTTACAGATGAGTGAGCGAGCCGTTTCCTCGGCTCTTAGCGATCCACTGCTGGCTGCTGGACAGGTCCGTCTGCGCTGACTTCGTAGAGAACTGGGAGAGCTTTCGGCTGTGTCCGGTCCTCTAACACAGAGATGGGCTTCACCTGAGCTGCCTGGGGTCCATCGTTCTCTCTGGGAACATAAAGAAGGTGTCAGGCCAGGACTGACTGACCCTTCCCAGTCACACTGTCAGGTTGGTGAACTGCATAGTTGGCAGCTAAGTGATTTACTTGATTCCACCCATTTATTCTGTCACTTTTCTGCTTGTATTAAAAAGTAATAGATCAGTGTCACTCCTCAGTGTCAAATCCTGCAGTATTGAGACTGTCGTGGTTTGTAATTGTAACGTCGGAAAATCTGCTTTAAAAATCTTTTTAGAATTTAGATAAACTCTTCCTTCTTTCAGAGTACAAGCAGTTCTGCATTGAATTTGGGCTGTTAAATATATGATCTCTAGCCTCTAAAGCAGTCGTTGTCAATGAAGTTGTGACTGCTAACCTGCTTAGTTCACTAGATCTCTGTGAAACTAAATCAGGGGTGTAGGTCTGTTTATTACATTGGTGGGGGTCATAACATCGGTTCACACAGAGACCCCTGGAAGCTGAGTCTAGTCAATTTTAGGTAGGAGGGCTTTTCTCTTTCCCTTTAAGATTTCAGTGTAACTGACTGTACGGTAAGGTTTTTTTGGTCAGACGCAGTTCTAAAGTCTTCCACCAGCGTTACGTTTACTGCGGGATTAAAGTGTTTCTCTACATTCCTGAGACTGACTGATCGAGTTGATTCTTTAAGTGTGGAGAAGCAAATCCCACTACCACAGTTTTTCCCAATATTCCTCTGGGTCCAGAGTTTTCAGAGACAGGATCAGAAACCGACAGAGGCGGCCGCCGTCATCCCAATGAGTGATTCTGAGTCAATTCAGGCGCTCTACTGACTCCGAGACTCTGTACCCGAGGTGACTAAGTAAATTAATTAGACCGCTTGCCTTATGAATATAGAATAAACGTGAGGAGACGAGACGCCGTATTCTTAGACCTTCAGGTTACTTTAACCTGGATCCCTTTGATATTTTCAAATTTGTTTTAGACCATTGACTTTTTGCAGTGATCCGGACTCAAGGGACGAAGATGTCCAAAGCATTGCCTTAAGATCATTTCAGTCTCTGAACTGGGAATATCTCGGGATCCAGATTTGTTTTAAATTGGAAGATTCTAAGATATTGTCTATTGGAATATTTTGATTCTCAGGGTTGTTTGAAGCAGAGAATTTTTTTAGGGATCCAAATGTATTAAAATTCAAAGTTTCTCAGAAAAGATTTTAGGATATTTAATTCTTTGTACTGTTCAACCGAGAGAATTTTGTAAAGAGATCCGAATTTATATTTGTAGAAAATTCAAAGATTTTAAAGAAAGGTTTTGGATTTTTTTTTTGTTCAATGAGAGTTTTTGAAAGTTCCAAGACAAGGGAGCAAAGTTTATAATCTCCAAAGAGTTCTGACTGTACACGTGAAATTAAAGGCAGTGAAAAGAAACAGACATTCAAGCAAAACAAACTTGCATTAGCCAGGAAGACGAGGATTACTCTGATTTGGTGGCTCATTACTCTGATTCATGCAATGCAGGAGGAAGAGCATTCTTTTATAAAGCCCCAACTTTGGAACAAGTTCCCTGTTAATATCCGGGAATCAGACCCACTCTCAGTCTTTAAATCTAGATGAAAAACTTCTCTCTTTACACCAGCTTTCAGAGAACTCTCCAGTTCTGTGTTCTGTCCTGCTCTGATTACATTTCACCACTGTTCTGCCTGCTCTGATTCCAGGCTTTTTATTACCATTATTGTGGTTGTGTCTGTAACTATTTCTGCTACAGGTTTCTCACTAAACGTAAAGCTTGTTCTAATCTTCATCTTTTTCTCTCTCTCCTCATGTCCTGAGCTGCCTGCCTGGAGTTGCCCTTTTTTGGTTCAGTTCCTACGTCTTGGTATCAGGCCTGTTCCTCTACTCAGCTTCAACACAACAGGAGGTGTCCATGTTCCGGAATCAGGCCTGTCTCTCTACTCAGCATGGACTTTAACATGAACACTGAGCAAATGTCCAGCACCTTCTCATACTTCATAACCTGCTCCTACATTAGCTATAGCTCTTCATTATCTCTGTCCAGCACCTACTCGCAGTCCTACTTCATAACCTGTTCCTACATTAGCTATAGCTCTTCATTAACTCTCTGTCCAGCACCTACTCCTACTTCATAACCTGTTCCTACATTAGCTATAGCTCTTCATTATCTCTCTGTCCAGCACCTTCTCACACTCCTACTTTATAACTGTATATTATTTGTTTTCTTATTATACAGTGCTTGAAAGTCGGAGCAGAGTTCTGTTATTCACTGCTCTGCTTTGACTGCCTGCGGTTTTGCTTTTATGCCTTCAAACTCTATAGCGAGTGTGGACTTGAGTTCTGACCCGAGAAGCTTGGAGATGTTCGTTTTCAATGCACAGAGGATCTCTCCATGTCTGTTAGCTTAGATGTTGATCTACTGCTGTGATCATTGACCACTTTCAGGTAATTAAGCCTATTATACTCTTGTACAACTTTTGTGGCCGTGTTTTCTTTTTATTAGCTTTGTCTTCTTAATCTGAGCCAGTTGTGATCCTTGAGGTCTCTGCTCCCTGTGTTACTGTACAGTACTCTGTCTCGCTGAGCGTCGTTTGTGTTTCTGTCTCTGTGTTTTAATCAGTGGAGTCCACGGAGGAACAAGCTCTCCAGGAGGTCGTCAAGCTATTATGGCAGATCCAGCTTCTGTGCTGTTCAAACTCCACAGACGGAAGATGAGGCTGAAGGCTGGCCGTGACTTTCAACCCCTCCAACTTAATTCCAGCTCTACCGGCGCAGCGGACACAGAGGGTTGTTATCTACACTCCTGCACCTGAGAGGCCCTGGAAGCGTCACCGTGGCAGGGAAAAGCAGAGGGCTCTTCCACCGCCACAGCCTTTTTTCGCATCTGCTAACTTGTTCGTGGACCTCAGCTCTTCACCTGCTCCAGCACCGAGGCCGACTCCTCAGGGTGGTGTACTCACTGTTGGAGATTCTTCTGTAAAACACTGAAAATTATTGACCCTAAAGAGTAATGCCACGGTCTCCTGTTTTCCAGGTGCCCGTGTCTCTACTATTCTCTACCTGATGCAGCGTGGCCCTGAAGAAGCACTGCCGTACGCTTCTGGACAGTGTTCGGAAAAAAGGCAGACACCAGGATCATCGTCTTCTACCCCCTGACCACTTACAGATGAGTGAGCGAGCCGTTTCCTCGGCTCTTAGCGATCCACTGCTGGCTGCTGGACAGGTCCGTCTGCGCTGACTTCGTAGAGAACTGGGAGAGCTTTCGGCTGTGTCCGGTCCTCTAACACAGAGATGAGCTTCACCTGAGCTGCCTGGGGTCCATCGTTCTCTCTGGGAACATAAAGAAGGTGTCAGGCCAGGACTGACTGACCCTTCCCAGTCACACTGTCAGGTTGGTGAACTGCATAGTTGGCAGCTAAGTGATTTACTTGATTCCACCCTTTTATTCTGTCACTTTTCTGCTTGTATTAAAAAGTAATGTTTATTACATTGGTGGGTGGTCATAAAATCGGTTCATACAGAGACTCCTGGAAGCTCAGTGTTTCTGCATTTATGATTAACTTAAAACTCGAACTGTAAAAATACAGGTAATTTCTGAATATGAAGTTATAAAAGCACATACAAGTGTCCAAAGAAACACAAAGGGTAAGAGAGTAAATGTAAATAACTGCAGAATTTTAAATAGTGAAATAGATTTCAGACTGGGTGCTAACCAGCCAATTAATCCTCAGAGTCCATATTGTCTATTTAAGTCAAGACAGGTTGCCAAGTAGTATTAAATTCACCACTGCACCCAATTTTAGGTAGGAGGGTTTTCTTTCCCTTGAAGTAATCTACGCAGTCTTGGCCATCACCTTTTGAACAAGATTTCAGTGTAACTGACTGTACTGCAAGGTTGTGTTTTTCACCAAGATCCCAATATTCCTCTGGGTCCAGAGTTTTCAGAGACAGGATCAGAAACAGACAGAGGCGGCCGCCGTCATCCCAATGAGTGATTCTGAGTCAATTCAGGCGCTCTACTGACTCCGAGACTCTGTACCCGAGGTGACTGTAAATAAATTAATTATACCGCTTGCCTTATGAATTTAGAATAAACAGGAGGAGACGAGACGCCATATTCTTAGACCTTCAGGTTACTTTAACCTGGATCCCTTTTGATATTTTCATTTTCAAATTAGTTTTAGACCATTGACTTTTTGCAGCGATCTGGACTCAAAGGATGAAGATGTCCAAAGCATTGCCTTAAGATCATTTCAGTCTCACAGTTAGAAACACTTAGAAACTTCAGTATCCGTCAGTACGGTAAGGTTTTAGAAATAAATTTTATTTTTCTGGGCATTTCAAATTAGAAACTTCGAATGTTCTAAACAAGCGAGAGTTCAGACTATACACGTGAAATTAATTCATAATTATAGTGTTAATAATCATAATTGTTACTAAGTATAAAGGTGTTTAAAAGGAAGCAGGGGCTATGAGGCTGTCTGACACGGTCAAGTTAAAGGCATTGGAAGTTTGCTGGGGGAGCCGGCCGTGTAGACGTAAAACAAACTGGTTTATAACTCTCTAGCTGCATTGTCCTCAACAACAGACATTCAAGCAAAACAAACTTGCATTATCCGGGAAGACGAGGATTACTCTGATTTGGTGGTTTTACAAGCTTTTTGTCAAAAAAAAAAAAAAGAATCAGTTCAGGAGTGTGTCTTAGATGCAGATCCATATGGGCTTATATTCTCTCTTTTCTCCTGTACATGTCTGTCATAACAAAAGGGATGTTTTTATTGATTAATATTGCAGTTCCACTGGATTTAGAATGAAAGGTCAGTGATCTACCTGTGACCATGTTGAATGGCTAAAGGCATTGACATTTAAACACAGTAATCCTGTCCTCCACATTTTCTATATTTATATTTTATTGTTTGGATGCGGTTCTGCTTTAGAAGCTCGAGACATGATTCTACAGAGCGTCGAGGGACCGTCCCTCCTTTATAGTCTTTAATATCAGCTCTGTCTTCATTTGAGACAATTGTTGTGATGCTTGTGCTCTCTGCTCCCTGTGTTACTGTACAGTACTCTATCTCACTGACTGTTTGCTTTTCTGTCTGTTTACTCTTGAAAAACTTGGCGACTGCTGAGGAGTGAGATCTCCAGGTGCTCTGCAAAGAGGTTATCAAGCTTGGAAACTGCTGCTGTTGTAGAGGCAGTCCAAACTCAACTGACTGAAGACTAGGCTGGAGGCTTCTCCGGACACAGAGGGTTGTTGCCTCCACTCCTGCACCGGAGAGGGCCTCCAGTATGGAGAGTGTCTGTCCCCTGCATGGTTTGTAATTGTAGCATCAGAAAACTGCATATGGGGAAGTCGCATGACTCCATTCATGGGCTCGGTTGCAGCTGGCTAGAGCTCCTGATCGAGTTTGGTCCTTATTTTATTGACTCTTTTTGGTTACCGGTTATTCTTTCTCCTCAGATATCAAATATTATAATTACAGTGACATTCAGGTAATAAAGCCTATTATACTACTGGGGAACTTGGTACCGTATGTTTGGCTGTGTTCCCCGCGTCCTTGGTGAGAAATCAGAGGCTGTTGCGGTTTCATTCTGAATGCAGAATGAAGCTAAATGCTCGACAGCTAGTATTTTCATTAATAACCTTCCAGATTTCTCCATTTCCTTCCCATTTCACCCTAAAGAACTAGAGCATGTAACAGATGATCTGCAGACTGTGCTCCAATCTTCTTTTGACAGTGTCGCTCCAATCAGAATCAAACAAATTGGCTAGGTAAAGCTAGCATAGTGGTTTACTGATCACACGACCACACATGCAGTATGAACCTGGTTATTCGTAGCTGTGAGCGTCAATAGGGACGCAGAATTAGTTTCTCCAATGTTATCAATTTGATTGAGCGATCATCCCTACTTTATAGTCTTTAATATCAGCTTTGTCTTCTTTATCTGACAGTTGTTGTGAAGCTTGTGCTCTCTGCTCTGTGTTTCTGTACAGTACTCTGTCTCACTGACCGTCGTTTGCGTTTCTGTCTCTGTGTTTGCTCTGGTGACCGTGGCAGTCCAAACTCCACCATTGGAAGGTGGGCGCAGGGTCTTTATCTCCACTCCCACACTGGAAAGGGACCCTGGAGTGTCAGTGTGGCCAGAAAAAAAGCCAAGGGCTTCTCCACAATCACAGTTAGTTTAAACCTCTGCTTACCGGTTCGAGGTCCTTAGCTCTTCCTCCTCTCCTTCACCTGCTCCCTCGCCGAGGACAACTCCTCAGGGTGGTGTTCTCATTGTTGGAGATTCTACTTTAAAACACGACACAGTACGAGTAACCCCACAAACTCCATTTTCTCAGATGCTTGTGTCCTGTATGTTTTCAGGCGCCTTTGGCATTAACATTCTCCACTATTCTGTTTCTGGACACCACTAACCAACGAGTGAGTGATCCGATGAGTTTACCCAGTTCCTTACGCTCCACTGCTGGCTGTGGGACAGGTGCATCAGCGCTAAATTCGTAGAGAAAGGGGAGAGCTTTTGGGAGCATCTGGACCCGAGCGACCTGGGGTCCATCGTTCTCCCCAGGAACACCAAAAAGGTGCTACGTCAGGACTGTCTGGCCCTTCCCAGTCAGGTTAGTGAAATGGATAGTGGGCAGGTAAGTGATTTACATGATTTACTCTATTTTATAACCATTTATTTTATAATTTCTCTGCCTGTATTAAAAAGTTAAATGGTTTGTAATTTTGACATCAGAAAATTAATATTTTAACAATTTTAATCTGAATTATAATGTGTTTAAACATTTAGATGAGGAGAGTTCTCTACAATATTTTACCACCATTCAGTAAATGTATTGATGGACAGATGGATCCTCCACCTACTGCTGTTTTAATACTTGTAAGGGTTTCATATGAAAGGAGTTCAGTAACAGATATGGTGCCAATTACATATTTTATATGTGGGTTGACGTTCAGAACCGTATCTAATAATGACGAGGAAGTTTGTGGACACAAAACTACGTAGCTGCAAATACCTGAAAAAAATGAGCTTGAGGATTAAATTCAGTACTAAGTTCAAAAGATTCAAACCTTTTATCAATAAACAGATCCTTTAAGACATTTCCTCCTTTTTCTCTCCAAGATGAAAAGGCCTCATCAATGGTAGAGGGAGTGAACGTTGTTGTTCATCATCAGGCTGTACATTCATTTAGTGAAAAGACTCTTCCAATCTGCAGCCAGATTTTCAGGGACTGTTTCACAGTCTGGTTTAGTGAACAGCTAGACAAAGATTCTGGTATGGGTAGTTTTGAACAGAGCAACACGTGTAACATGCAGGAACAGCCCTGATGTTCGAAGCCCAATAATAGCGAAAATGGTAACGATAAGTGGCTGTAGGGGCCAGTGGTGGCTGTAGGGGCCAGTGGTGGTTCAGTGGTTAGAGCCCTGGGATATTGATGATAGTGTTGTGGGTTCGATACCCGAGCTCTGCAAACCACTCTTGACCACCTTCTTTTGTGTGGGCCGCAGCAATGGCTGCTCACCGCTCCAGGCATGTGTGCTCACTGTCCACTGGGGGGTGTTTCAATATTGTGGGGGAATCTTTTCAGGTGTTTCAATATTCTATGTATTTGTTGTTTTCAGAAACACAGATGGTGGCTTTTGTTAGTTTGAAACAATGAGGTCTATCATCTTCACACCAGCCTCATCACAGGTTGTTTACTGCAGGATTAGTGTTTCTCTACATTCCTAAGACTGACTGATCGAGTTGATTCTTTAAGCGAGGGAAGCAAATCCCACTACCACAGTTTTGGAGGTTACACAGAGATCCCAATATTCCTCTGGGTTCAGAGTTTTCAGAGACAGGATCAGATACCGACAGAGGCGGCCGCCGTCATCCCAATGAGTGATTCTGAGTCAATTCAGGCGCTCTACTGACTCAGAGACTCTGTACCCAAGGTGACTGTAAGGAAATTAGAAAGATTGGTTAAGAATTTGGAACACGCGGGAGGAGATGACACTCTGTATAAAAGGGATCCAGGTTGAAGTAACCCGAATATGTACACACGTTTTACTCCGTCTCTGGTCATGGATCTAAGAAATTTAGATAGAATTTAGGTATAAAAATGTTGCTAGCACTGTGATATAATGACCAGACATGTCCTCTGAAACCGATCGCTTGTAACTGTGAACGTCAATAGAGACGACCATCCCTACTTTAGTCTTTAGTATTAGCTTTGTCTTCTTTATCAGTTATTGCAGATCCAGCTAAACACGTTCTAATCAATAAAATGAAAAGGCAGCCCAGATTTATGCACCTGCCTTATTTCATTTAAATAATTCTTGCACACTTTCTGTAAATCATATAAACTTAATTTCTCTTCTCAAATATTACTGTGTTTATCTGCCTTATGATATATTTAACTGAAATTGCTGATCCGAACAGCCTATGATTAAAGGAAAGTCATCAAAATTATCTGGGGTGCCCAAACTTTTTCACACCACTGTATGCAGTATATTTAAAATGGCTTTCTTTCATTTACGCAACATTGCTAAACTCTGCAGCATACTATCCCACTAGTTACCAGTTAAATTCAGTACAGATTATAAAATACTTCTAACATATTAATCTCTTAATGGTCTGACCCCACATTATCTGGAGGAACTTCTTACACCTTACAGCCCTCCACGTACACTCCGCTCGCAAGATGCTGACCTATTATCAGTCCCATGTATTAGAAAAACCAGTGCAGGAGGAAGAGCGTTCTTTTATAAATCCCCCAACTTTGGAACAAGCTCCCTGTTAATATCCGGGAATCAGACCCACTCTCAGTCTTTAAATCTAGATGAAAAACTTCTCTCTTTACACCAGCTTTCAGAGAACTCTCCAGTTCTGTGTTCTGTCCTGCTCTGATTACATTTCACCACTGTTCTGCCTGCTCTGATTACAGGCTTTTTATTACTATTATTGTGGTTGTGTCTGTAACTATTTCTGCTACAGGTCTCTCACTAAATGTAAAGCTTGTTCTAATCTTCATCTTTTTCTGTCTCTCCTCATGTCCTGAGCTGCCTGTCTGGAGTTGCCCTTTTTTAGTTCAGTTCCTGTGTCTTGGTATCAGGCCTGTCCCTCTACTCAGCAGAGTTCCAACACAACCATCCTAACCCCTAAAATATCTCTTTCTCTCTCTCTCTCTCTCTCTCTCTCTCTCTCTCTCTCTCTCTCTCTCTCTCTCTCTAGCTCTAGCTCTTCATTATCTCTCTGTCCAGCACCTACTCACACTCCTTCATAACTGTATGTTGTTATTCCTTTTCTTATTGTTATACAGTGCTTGAAAGTCGGAGCGGAGCTGAGTTCTCTTATTCACTACTTCTTCTGTGGTTTTGCTTTTTGCCTTCGAACTCTTCAACCTCTTCTGGAGTCTGATCAACACTGTTGGCTGTTGGAATGGGGGGTACACCCCTCTCACCTTGGGATCATCAGCTGTCATTGACTGGTCAGTCTGGGTTTGCTGTTCTTTAACACACTTTGTATGAAATTTCACAAGCCTGTGTTTAAGGACTTTCCCTGTGTCTGGATAGTAAACTAGGTATGATGGACTGTTCTTGTCGTTCCTACAAAGACTCCCTTTCGCATTTTGACTCTAGCTTCTATCTGTTATGTTTGTAAGTGTAGCACGCTGCTCCAAATACTCTCCTCTTTGAAAGGTTAGGCTTTCTCTCTGTCAACGTAAAGTCATTGAATACATATATAGAGCTGCTGAGGTCTCACGCCTTATCCCCTAATGACTGTAAATGTGTTGCTGTGAACTCGGAACCATTATGTGAACAAATACATTTTACTGATCCATATGGAGATGAATCAGCCAAACATCTCTCAGTAGCTTTAACTGCTTCACCCTTAGTTTTCAGGAAGTTCACAGCCTGCATCTGAGTAATCCTCAGTAAATGTCTGAGTGGATCTCCAACACTGGATCTGTCCGAAAGCTCCTTAAATCAGTACCCTCATTTAATATTCATGAAGCTTCACTCGCATTGGTCAGTTTATAATGCAGAGTCTCGGCCAATCAGGAGCCTCTGCTGTAAAGCAGCAGCGTGGTCTTGCAGCAGTGTGCAGGGCGAATGAGCCGGTGTGACCGAGCTCTGTAGCTCCTCTGGAAGACTGAACTTTAGAAACTGCTCAAGCTGTGTGACTGTGGGTGCCTTTCATTTTGAGTCTGAGACACAAAGTAAGCTACTGTTCATTTAGTTTGGGAATGGCTTAGTTCTGATGCTGTGCTAGCTTTCTCTTTAGCAATGTAGCTTCAGTGTTTACCTATGTATTACTGAATCTTCATGGTTTCTGTTATTTCTGTTTTAGGTTAGTATGGATGGTGTAATTCTGTGGATTTGTGCTAAATTTGTGTTCTTGCTCAACGTCCCGGTGCTTATTGAACTACTGCTCAGAGGCTGTTGCTGTTCCTCTTTTCGTCCTTGTGGGGACGCTAAAACCCCATAGTTTAACCTGTGGAAACGGTCAGAGGCAGGTTAAAGCTGGTGTCTTGCTAGAAGCTTTGAGTGGTAATTATTAGCTTAGTTTCTCCTGCCTGTTGAGCGTATACACATCTCTCATTGAATGAAGTCATTTAGTAGCACTAGGATATAGACCTGGAACCTTTCTGAACTTTTATTTAATGTTGTGCATGTATTCTGTTTATTTCAGAGTCTTTATTCCTCAGCCTGTCCTCAATTCTTCCTCACTTATTCATCATTCACCCATAAAACTGTCCTATTTCTAATGCCCAGTGCTCCATGCTTCAATCTTACCCTTGATCTTCATGCTTTCTACTGTATAATGTGAAACATCATAATTAGAGTGAACAAGGATTTCATGCTGTTTGAATATTTTAACACACTGCAACCTTCCCCACTGTGATCATTGACCTCATTCAGGTAATAAAGCCTGTTGGTACCACTTTTGTGGCCATGTCTTTTTATTAGCTTTGTTGTCTCGTTGTGATCCTTGTGTTCTCTGCTCCCTGTTGCTGTACAGTACTCTCTCACTGACCATTGTTTGCGTTTCTGTCTGTGTTTTTACTCAGAAGCGACCACAGAGGAATGAGCTCTCCAGGAGGTTGTCAAGCTATTACTGCAGATCCAGCTTCTGTTGTAGAGGCAGATTCCACCGGCGGAAGGCGAGGCTGGAGGCTGCCTGTGTCTCCTCCAATATGACAGTCTTAATTCCAGCTCTACCAGCGTGGCGGACACCGAAGGTAATCATCTCCACTCCTACACCTGAGAGGGCCTGGAATTGTCAGCGTGGTTGGGAAAAGCCGAGGACTCTTCCACCACCACAGACATTTTTCACCTCTGTTAACTGGTTCGAGGACCTTAGCTCTTCACCTGCTCTGGCTCAGAGGACGGCTCCTCAGGGGCGGTGTTCTCACTGTTGGAGATTCTTCTGTAAAACACAAGTATCGACCCTAAAGAGTAATGCCACGGTCTCCTGTTTTCCAGGTGCCCGTGTCTCTACTATTCTCTACCTGATGCAGCGTGGCCCTGAAGAAGCACTGCCGTACGCTTCTGGACAGTGTTCGGAAAAAAGGCAGACACCAGGATCATCGTCTTCTACCCCCTGACCACTTACAGATGAGTGAGCGAGCCGTTTCCTCAGCTCTTAGCGCTCCACTGCTGGCTGCTGGACAGGTCCGTCTGCGCTGACTTCGTAGAGAACTGGGAGAGCTTTCGGCTGTGTCCGGTCCTCTAACACCGAGATGAGCTTCACCTGAGCTGCCTGGGGTCCATCGTTCTCTCTGGGAACATAAAGAAGGTGTCAGGCCAGGACTGACTGACCCTTCCCAGTCACACTGTCAGGTTGGTGAACTGCATAGTTGGCAGCTAAGTGATTTACTTGATTCCACCCATTTATTCTGTCACTTTTCTGCTTGTATTAAAAAGTAATAGATCAGTGTCACTCATAGTATTTCAGACAATTCCTGCAGTATTGAGACTGTCGTGGTTTGTAATTGTAACGTCGGAAAATCTGCTTTAAAAATCTTTTTAGAATTTAGATAAACTCTTCCTTCTTTCAGAGTACAAGCAGTTCTGCATTGAATTTGGGCTGTTAAATATATGATCTCTAGCCTCTAAAGCAGTCGTTGTCAATGAAGTTGTGACTGCTAACCTGCTTAGTTCACTAGATCTCTGTGAAACTAAATCAGGGGTGTAGGTCTGTTTATTACATTGGTGGGGGTCATAACATCGGTTCACACAGAGACCCCTGGAAGCTGAGTCTAGTCAATTTTAGGTAGGAGGGCTTTTTTCTTTCCCTTTAAGTAATCTAAGCAGTCTTGGCCAGCACTTTTTGAACAAGATTTCAGTGTAACTGACTGTACGGTAAGGTTTTTTTGGTCAGACGCAGTTCTAAAGTCTTCCACCAGCGTTACGTTTACTGCAGGATTAAAGTGTTTCTCTATATTCCTAAGACTGACTGATCGAGTTGATTCTTTAAGCGCGGAGAAGCAAATCCCACTACCACAGTTTTTCCCAATATTCCTCTGGGTTCAGAGTTTTCAGAGACAGGATCAGAAACCGACAGAGGCGGCCGCCGTCATCCCAATGAGTGATTCTGAGTCAATTCAGGCGCTCTACTGACTCTGAGACTCTGTACTCGAGGTGACTAAGTAAATTAATTAGACCGCTTGCCTTATGAATTTAGAATAAACGTGAGGAGACGAGACGCCGTATTCTTAGACCTTCAGGTTACTTTAAACTGGATCCCTTTGATATTTTCATTTTAACATTCGTTTTAGGACGTTGACTTTTTGCAGTGACCCGGACTTAAAGGACGAAAATGTCCAAAGCATTGCCTTAAGGTCATTTCAGTCTCTCAGTTGGAGACACTTAGAACTGTGTCTGTGCTGACTGGTATGGATACTGAAGTTTCTAACAGTGGAGGTTTCAGGCTTACCACTCTCAGAACATTTCTGCAGTGCTGTGAAGGTGAAATTGGGTAATAGAACAGTAAAACACCAGTTTATAGTCTCCACACATTGCCCCGTGAATTTACTAGGACGTGACTTATTGGGAGCTTTTAGTCTAAACCTACAATGTACAGATTCAGGTTTTTCTGCTGCTAGTCCTAGTATAGGGAGATTTCCACTTCAAATAGACCCAGTAGAATATTCTTGATTTCACAGAGCAGAGAACCTGATGCGTCACATGGAGCTCTGTCAAATGTTGAATGGGAAAATCCTCCATTTTTACATACAGACGGTGGTGTTGACGGTATGTATGAACATATCGTGATACAAAAGATAGCTGAAACAATATCAGTATCTTATGTGTACTATAATGATCAGTTTGCAGCTGTGCATGTAGTCTTGGATGAAGGACCGAGACAGTTGATTAGAGAACAGGTGAATCACATATTTCATTAGGCAAGAAAGGGGGCAGGGGGAAATGCAAGCAAAACAGCTGATGGTCTTACCATGCTCAATCTCTCATGTCCAAGGAAGCAGAAGAAGGGTTATCCAAAATGATGAATTTCCTTTTGGAAAATGAAGCCATTGTTGCATGTGAATCTTCACTGGTGAAAAGTCCTCTGAGAGCAGTAAATGCAGCAGTATATCCTGCTGGTCCAATTGTACCTAATCTGGCAACTATTGGGGTGCAATATCTGCTGGGAGTTCATTCACAGATCAGGTGGCTAGAAACAGCTATGTCAGGAAGTGCAGTAGTGCTTCAGATGGTTTCCACAAGAGCACAACAGCAGTGTAAGAAAAATGAGGATGTGTACGATGTGGATATTTCAGACTTGACACCTGACATATCTTCATCATCAAATGATGGAATTGTTCTGCAGCAGTCTGATGATCAGATATTAATATTGTCTGATACTCACAAGTACTCACTAAAGAAAGAAGCTTTTTGTCTAAAAAAGAATCAGTTCAGGAGTGTGTCTTATGTACAGGAGAGAAGAGAGAATATAAGCCCATATGGATCTGCATCTGTCTGTCATAACAAAAGGGACGTTTTTAATGATTAATATTGCAGTTCCACTGGATTTAGACTGAAAGGTCAGTGATCTACCTGTGACCATGTTGAATGGCTAAGAGCATTGACATGTAAACAGAGTAATCCTGTCCTCCACATTTTCTATATTTCTGTTTCATTTTTGTTTTGATCCGGTTCTGCTTTAGAAGCTGGAGACATGAGCGACCGTCTCTACTTTATAGTCTTTAATATCAGCTCTGTCTTCTTTATCTGAGACAGTTGTTGTGATGCTTGTGCTCTCTGCTCCCTGTGTTACTGTACTCTCTCTCACTGACCATCGTTTGTGTTTGTGTTTACTTTGGAGAAACTTGGTGACCGCAGAGGAGCGAGATCTCCAGGTGCTCTGCAAGGAGGTCGTCAAGCTTTATTGCTACTGTTGTAGAGGCAGTCCAAACTCCACCAACGGAAGACGAGGCTGGAGATTCCTCTAACGCTGGCTATATTAAATCCAGCACTACTGGTGTGGCGGACACAGAGGGTTATCTCCCCTCCCGCACCGCAGAGGACCTGGAAAAGCAGAGGGCTCCTCCACCACCACAGCCGGTTTTCACTTCTACTTTTCAGCTCTTCACCAGCTCCTCAGGGCGGTGTTTTTCATTGTTGGAGGTTTTACTGTAAAACACTTAAAAGCATTAAGACCAAAGAGTAACACCTCAACCCCTTTCCTTTTTTTTCTTTTTTTTTCTTTTCTCTTCTCTCCAGGCGGTTTCAGTATCATCATTCTCCACTCTTCTCTGCCCGATGCAGTGAGGCCCTGAAGGAGCACCGCCACACTTCTGGACACCACTCGGAAAAAGACAGGATTCAAGGGTAGGAAACTGGATAGTGGGCAGGTAATTAATTTATGTGGTTTACTCAGTTTTATAATCATTTATTCTGGTGTTTGGGCACTTCACTCATTTTATGTTTTTAAGCTGTGTCATCTTTATGGTTTTGAATGTCTTGAGCTGGAACATTTTAATGGTCTAAATGAGTCTCTTAAATGTGCTAATTTGGTCTGATTAAGAATCCCATTTGAGCGATGTTGATATTCCCAAATACAATAAATTCTGGAGTTGCTTCTAATGCAACTGCAAATCGTACAACTAAAGCAGTTATCTTGGTACAGAGGAATTGGGAGATTACGATGTTAAACCAAGGAAGGGATGAAGAAAGGAGAATAACACATTACAACAAAAGGAAGAAATGAGAATTCTTTATTTCAGTTCACGCTCCAAATCCAAGAGATCCCAGTTTTTCTTTTCTGTTAGATTATCTAACACATCTAGTGGACTTTCAGTTAGTGGTGGGATATGAATAGTCATTAATCATTTATTAATTAAATGGATCAGGGGGTGATATTTCTCAGTCAGCTGGCCGCTAGCTAGTAAGCTTAAGCTAGGTATTACCACATTGTCTTTACTCGACTGCTGGAAGCATCTTAAGCAATAAACTAAATTTCAAGTTGACAAATACTGGCTTTAGATACATTGGGAGATTACAATTACCCATGACCTGAACTGAATTATTAGCTTTGTTTCTCCTGCCTGTTGAGCGTATACACATCTCTCTTTGAATGAAGTCATTTAGTAGCAGTAGGATATGGACCTGGAACCTTTCTGAACTTTTATTTAATATTGTGCATGTATTCTGTTTATTTCAGAGTCTTTATTCCTCAGCCTGTCCTCAATTCTTCCTCACTTATTCATCATTCACCCATAACGCTGTCATATTTCTAATGCCCAGTGCTCCATGCTTCAGCCCCTGAACACTGAAAAGTATCGACCCTAAAGAGTAATGCCACAGTCTCCTGTTTTCCAGGTGCCAGTGTCCTGGACGTCGCCAGGAGGCTTTGGCGCCATTTTTCTGCTTGTATTAAAAAAGTAATAGTGTCACTCATAGTATTTCAGACAAATCCTGCAGTATTGAGACTGTCATGGTTTGTAAAATATAAAAAAAAAAACCTAATGGTAAAAATACAGGTAATAATTTCTGAATATGAAGTTATAAAAGCACATACAAGTGTCCAAAGAAACAAAGGGTAAGAGAGTAGACAGAAGTTTAGAAGAAGACAGAATTTTAAATAGTTAAATAGATTTCAGACTGGGTGCTAACCAGCCAATTAATCCTCAGAGTCCATATTGTCTATTTAAGTCAAGACAGGTTGCCAAGTAGTATTAAATTCACCACTGCACCCAATTTTAGGTAGGAGGGGTTTTCTCTTTCCCTTTAAGTAATCTAAGCAGTCTTAGTCAGCACCTTTTGAACAAGATTTCCCCAGATAAAGCCCTTGAGGAGTCAACCTGAATATTGCTGTTGTAGGGGAAGGCTGGATCGGCTGTTTGAAGACTCCTGAAAAGAAGTAGAAAACATAATTCCAAAAGACTGTCATTTTTAGACAAAACCAGAACGTGTGCCTGTGTTGTTGATTCTGTTTGACGTCTATCTCACATTAGATTCATGTTTTAAACTAATTCTGCCAATCATGCCTCAGTCCAGTGTAAGAAATGCACTATTTTAAACTGAATTATAATGTGTTTAAACATATAGATGAGGAGAGTTATCTACAATATTTTACCACCATTCAGTAAATATATTGATGGACAGATGTATCCTCCACCTACTGCTGATTTAATACTCGTTAGGGTTTCATATGAAAGGAGTTCAGTAACAGATATGGTGCCAATTATTTTTTTTTTTTATCTGTGGGTTGACGTTTAGAACCGTATCTAATAATGACGAAGTTTGTGGACACAAAACTACGTAGCTGCAAATACCTGAAAAAATGAGCATGAAGATTAAATTCAAAGTTCAAAAGATTCAAAGCTTTTATCAATAAACAGATCCTTTAAGACATTTCCTCCTTTTTCTCCTCAAGATTGAAACAATGCACAGAGAAGCAAATTCCACTGCCACAGTTTTGGAGGTTCCACCGAGACCCCAATATTCCTCTGGGTTCAGAGTTTTCAGAGACAGGATCAGAAACCGACAGAGGCGGCCGCCGTCATCCCAATGAGTGATTCTGAGTCAATTCAGGCGCTCTACTGACTCCGAGACTCTGTACCCGAGGTGACTGTAAGTAAATTAATTAGACCGCTTGCCTTATGAATTACGGGCCTCCAAATTTTTAGACATTCAGGTTACTTTAATCAGGATCCATTTAAATATTTTTATTTTCAAATTTGTTTTATACCATTGACTTTTTGCATTATCCGGATTCAAAGGATGAAGATGTCCAAAGCATTGCCTTAAGATCATTTCAGTCTCACAGTTAGAAACACTTAGAAACTTCAGTATCCGTCAGTATGGACACAATTCTAACAGTGGATGTTTCAGGCTCACCACTCTCAGAACATTTCTGCAGTGCTGTGAAGGTGAAATTGGGTAATAGAACAGTAAAACACCGGTTTATAGTCTCCACACATTGCCCCGTGAATTTACTAGGACGTGACTTATTGGGAGCTTTCAGTCTAAACCTACAATGTACAGATTCAGGGTTTTCTGCTGCTAGTCCTAGTATAGGGAGATTTCCACTTCAAATAGACCCAGAAGAATATTCTTGGCATCTGACAGAGCAGAGAACCTGATGTGCACATGGAGCTCTGTCAAAGGTTGAAACATAGTTTTATTTGTCTCCAGATGGTGTTAATATGTATGAACATATCGTGGTAGAAAAGATACCAGCTGAAACAATATCCGTATCTTAGAGTGGTATGAAAAAGTTTGGGTACCCCTGATAATTTTGATGATTTTCCTTTATAAATCATTGACTGTTCGGATCAGCAATTTCAGTTAAATAGATCATAAAGCAGATGAACACAGTGATATTTGAGAAGAGAAATTATGTTTATAGGATTTACAGAAAGTGTGCAAGAATTATTAAAACAAAATTAGGCAGGGGCATAAATTTGGGCACCCCAACAGAAACATGACATATGTAGTAGGTCCTCCTTTTGCAGAAATAACAGCCGTTAAACGCTTCCTATAGCTTCCAGTGAGAGTCTGGATTCTGGTTGAAGGTATTTTGGACCGTTCTTCACAAAATGCAACGTTGCTAAACTCCACGGCATACTATCCCGGGGGGAAGCTGAGAAGCTGGTGCATGTGTTCAGAACCTCAAGGCTGGACTACTGCAGTACTGTAGGCTGGAGGTTCAGGTAAAGCTCTTCATAAGCTCCAGCTTGTTCAGAATGCTGCTGCCAGGGTACGAACTAGAGCTAGAAAATCTGATCATATTAGTCCAGTTCTTTCATCCTTACACTGGTTACCTGTTAAATTCAGTACAGATTATAAAATACTTCTAACATATTAGTCTCTTAATGGTCTGACCCCACATTATCTGGAGGAACTTCTTACACCTTACAGCCCTCCACGTATACTCCGCTCACAAGATGCTGGCCTATTATCAGTCCCACGTATTTGAAAAACCAGTGCAGGAGGAAGAGCGTTCTTTTATAAAGCCCCAACTTTGGAACAAGCTCCCTGTTAATATCCGGGAATCAGAACCACTCTCAGTCTTTAAATCTAGATGAAACACTTCTCTCTTTACACCAGCTTTCAGAGAACTCTCCAGTTCTGTGTTCTGTCCTGCTCTGATTACATTTCACCACTGTTCTGCCTGCTCTGATTCCAGGCTTTTTATTACCATTATTGTGGTTGTGTCTGTAACTATTTCTGCTACAGGTTTCTCACTAAACGTAAAGCTTGTTCTAATCTTCATCTTTTTCTCTCTCTCCTCATGTCCTGAGCTGCCTGCCTGGAGTTGCCCTTTTTTGGTTCAGTTCCTGCTCTTGGTATCAGGCCTGTCCCGCTACTCAGCTTCAACACAACAGGAGGTGTCCATGTTCCGGAATCAGGCATGTCTCTCTACCCAGCATGGACAGCAAATGTCCAGCACCTTCTCATACTGCATAACCTGCTCCTACATTAGCTATAGCTCTTCATTATCTCTCTGTCCAGCACCTACTCGCACTCCTACTTCATAACCTGCTCCTACATTAGCTATAGCTCTTCATTATCTCTCTGTCCAGCACCTACTCGCACTCCTACTTCATAACCTGCTCCTACATTAGCTATAGCTCTTCATTATCTCTCTGTCCAGCACCTACTCACACTCCTACTGTAGAGTATATAACTATATATTATTTGTTTTCTTATTATTATACAGTGCTTGAAAGTCGGAGCGGAGCAGAGTTCTGTTATTCACTACTCTGCTTTGACTGCCTGCTGTTTTGCTTTTATGCCTTCAAACTCTTCAGCGAGCGTGGACTTGAGTTCTGACCCGAGAAGCTTGGACATGTTGGTTTTCAAAGCACAGAGGATCTCTTCATCTCTCCATATCTGTTAGCTTAGATGGTGAGGTTGATCTACCGCTGTGATCATTGACCACATTCAGGTAATAAAGCCTATTGTACTCTTGTACCACTTTTGTGGCCATGTCTTCTTTTTATTAGCTTTGTCTTCTTAACCTGAGCCAGTTGTGATCCTTGAGGTCTCTGCTCCCTGTGTTACTGTACACTACTCTGTCTCACTGAGCGTCGTTTGCGTTTCTGTGTCTGTGTTTAATCAGTGGAGTCCACGGAGGAACAAGCTCTCCAGGAGGTCGTCATGCTATTACGGCAGATCCAGCTTCTGTGCTGTCCAAACTCCACAGACGGAAGATGAGGCTGAAGGCTGGCCGTGACTCTTTCAACCCCTCCAACTTAATTCCAGCTCTACCGGCGCAGCGGACACAGAGGGTTATCTACACTCCTGCACCTGAGAGGCCCTGGAAGCGCCACCGTGGCAGGGAAAAGCAGAGTGCTCTTCCACCACCACAGCCTTTTTTCGCATCTGCTAACTGGTTTGAGGAATTCAGCTCTTCACCTGCCCTGAAGATGCACTGCCATACGCTTCTGGACAGTGTTCGGAAAAAGCCAGACACCAGGATCATCGACTTCTACCCCCTGACCACTTACAGATGAGTGAGGAATCAGTTTCCTCAGCTCTTCGCGCTCCACTGCTGGCTGCGGGACAGGTCCATCTGCACTGACTTCGTAAACAACTGGGAGAGATTTCGGCTGTGTCCGGTCCTCTAACACAGAGATAAGCTTCACCTGAGCCGGCTGGGGTCCATCATTCTCTCCGGGAACA
Organism: Salminus brasiliensis; assembly: GCF_030463535.1. Lineage (NCBI taxonomy): Eukaryota > Metazoa > Chordata > Actinopteri > Characiformes > Bryconidae > Salminus > Salminus brasiliensis. The sequence continues at coordinate 20,407,803 of NC_132880.1, forward strand.
TCAAGAAGGTGCAAGGGGAAGGACTGACTGGCCCTTCCCAGTCACACTGTCAGGTTAGTGAACTGCGTAGTTGGCAGCTAAGTGATTTACATGATTTACTTGATTCCACCCATTTATTCTGACACTTTTCTGCTTGTATAAAAAAGTAACGTTTATTACGTTGGTGGGGGTCATAAAATCGGTTCATACAGAGACTCCTGGAAGCTCAGTGTTTCTGCATTTATGATTAACTTAAGACTCTAACTGTAAAAATACAGGTAATTTCTGAATATGAAGTTATAAAAGCACATACAAGTGTCCAAAGAAACGCAAAGGGTAAGAGAGTAAATGTAAATGACTGCAGAATTTTAAATAGTGAAATAGATTTCAGACTGGGTGCTAACCAGCCAATTAATCCTCAGAGTCCATATTGTCTATTTAAGTCAAGACAGGTTGCCAAGTAGTATTAAATTCACCACTGCACCCAATTTTAGGTAGGAGGGTTTTCTTTCCCTTGAAGTAATCTAAGCAGTCTCGGCCAGCACCTTTTGAACAAGATTTCAGTGTAACTGACTGTACTGCAAGGTTTTTTTTTTGTTTTTTTTTTTCACCAAGATCCCAATATTCCTCTCGGTCCAGAGTTTTTAGAGACAGGATCAGAAACAGACAGAGGCGGCCGCCGTCATCCCAATGAGTGATTCTGAGTCAATTCAGGCGCTCTACTGACTCCGAGACTCTGTACCCGAGGTGACTGTAAGTAAATTAATTAGAACGCTTGCCTTATAAATTTAGAATAAACGGGAGGAGACGAGACGCCATATTCTTAGACCTTCAGGTTACTTTAACCTGGATCCCTTTTGATATTTTCATTTTCAAATTAGTTTTAGACCATTGACTTTTTGCAGCAATCGGGACTCAAAGGATGAGGATGTCCAAAGCATTGCCTTAAGATCATTTCAGTCTCACAGTTAGAAACACTTAGAAACTTCAGTATCTGTCAGTACGGTAAGGTTTTAGAAATACATTTTATTTTTCTGGGCTGTTCAAATTAGAAATTTCGAATGTTCTAAACAAGCGAGAGTTCAGACTATACACGTGAAATTAATTTATAATTATAGTGCTAATAATCATAATTGTTACTAAGTATAAAGGTGTTTAAAAGGAAGCAAGGGCTATGAGGCTGTCTGACACGGTCAAGTTAAAGGCATTGGAAGTTTGCTGGGGGAGCCGGCCGTGTAGACGGGAAACAAACTGGTCTATATCTGTCTCTAGCTGCATTGTCCTCAACAACAGACATTCAAGCAAAACAAACTTGCATTATCCGGGAAGACGAGGATTATTCTGATTTGGTGGCTCATGAGAAACATGTAGAGAAGAACTTGGCGAAGAGGGAGAAGTGGCTTCAGGAGACATTTTTACAAGCTCAGTTAATGTACTGCCGGACTGAGATGAGGGACTTGAAAGTAGCAGAGAATGTGCTTGTTTTAATTGTTTTACAAGCTTTTTGTCAAAAAAAAAAGAATTAGTTCAGTAGTTTTTCTTAGATGCAGATCCATATGGGCTTGTATTCTCTCTTCTCTCCTGTACATGTCTGTCATAACAAAAGGGACGTTTTTATTGATTAATATTGCAGTTCCACTGGATTTAGAATGAAAGGTCAGTGATCTACATGTGACCATGTTGAATGGCTAAAAGCATTAACATTTAAACACAGTAATCCTGTCCTCCACATTTTCTATATTTATATTTTATTGTTTGGATGCGGTTCTGCTTTAGAAGCTCGAGACATGATTCTACAGAGCGTCGAGGGACCGTCCCACCTTTATAGTCTTTAATATCAGCTCTGTCTTCATCTGAGACTGTTGCTGTGATGCTTGTGCTCTCTGCTCACTGTGTTACTGTACAGTACTCTCTCACTGACCGTTTGCTTTTCTGTCTGTGTTTACTCTTGAAAAACTTGGCGACTGCTGAGGAGTGAGATCTCCAGGTGCTCTGCAAGGAGGTTATCAAGCTTGGCTGCTGCTGCTGTTGTAGAGGCAGTCCAAACTCAACTGACGGAAGACTAGGCTGGAGGCTGCTCCAGACACAGAGGGTTGTTGCCTCCACTCCCGCACAGGAGAGTGCCTGCAGTATGGAGAGTGTCTGTCCCCTGCATGGTTTGTAATTGTAGTGTCAGAAATCTGCATTAGGGGAAGTCACATGACTCCATTCATGGGCTCGGTTGCAGCTGGCTAGAGCTCCTGATCGAGTTTGGTCCTTATTTTATTGACACTTTTTGGTTACCGGTGCAGTTAAGGATGTTTCTCAGCAGGAAACCTCTGCCTTTTACTCCAAACTAGTCACCAGCAAAAACGTTTCTTTTTCCTGAGATATCAACTATTACAGTGACATTCAGGTAATAAAGCCTATTGTACTCCTGGGGAACTTGGTACCGTATGTTTGGCTGTGTTCCCCACGTCCTTGGTGAGAAATCAGAGGCTGTTGCTGTTTCATTCTGAATGCAGAATGAAGCTAAATGCTCGACAGCTAGTGTTTTCATTAATAACCTTCCAGTAGCTGTGAGCATCAATAGTGACACAGAATTAGAATTTCTCTGACTCCAATGTTATCAGTTTGATTGAGCGATCATCCCCACTTTACAGTCTTTAGTAGCTTTGTCTTCTGTATCTGACAGTTGTTGTGATGCTTGTGCTCTCTGCTCTGTGTTACTGTACAGTACTCTGTCTCACTGACCGTCGTTTGCGTTTCTGTCTCTGTGTTTACTCTGGTGCCCGTGGAGGAACAAGATCTCCAGACTCTGCAGGGAGCTCGTCCAGCTGCTGTTGTAGAGGCAGTCCAAACTCCACCATTGGAAGGTGGGCGCAGGGTCTTTATCTCCACTCCCACACTGGAAAGGGACCCTGGAGTGTCAGTGTGGCCAGAAAAAAAAAGCTAAGGGCTTCTCCACAATCACAGTGTCTGGACCCGAGTGACCTAGGGTCCATCGTTCTCTCCAGGAACGCCAAAAAGGTGCTACGTCAGGACTGTCTGGCTCTTCCCAGTCAGGTTAGTGAAATGGATAGTGGGCAGGTGAGTGATTTACTCTATTTTATAACCATTTATTTTGTCATTTCTCTGCCTACGCTCCAGAAAGCTCTTCCAGTTCTCTACGAATTCAGCGCTGATGCCCCCGTCCTGCAGCCAGCAGTGGAGCGTAAGGAGCTGGGTACTCAACGGCTCACTCACTCGTTGGTTAGTGGTGTCCAGAAACAGAAAAAAAAAAAGTTAAATGGTTTGTAATTTTGACATCAGATTATTATATATATAATTATATATGTGTTTAAACATATAGATGAGGAGAGTTCTCTACAATATTTTACTACCATTCAGTAAATATATTGATGGACAGATGGATCCTCCACCTACTGTTGCTTTAATACTTGTTAGGGTTTCATCTGAAAGGAGTTCAGTAACAGATATGGTGCCAATTACATTTTTTATCTGTGGGTTGACGTTCAGAACCGTATCTAATAATGACGAGGAAGTTTGTGGACACAAAACTACGTAGCTGCAAATACCTGAAAAAATTAGCTTGAGGATTAAATTCAGTTCTAAGTTCAAAAGATTCAAACCTTTTATCAATAAACAGATCCTTTAAGACATTTCCTTCTTTTTCTCTCCAAGATGAAAAGGCCTCATCAATGGTAGAGGGGAGTGAAGGTTGTTGTTCATCATCAGGCAGTATATAGATCATTCATTTAGTGAAAAGACTCTTCCAAACTGCAGCCAGATTTTCAGGGACTGTTTCACAGTCTGGTTTAGTGAACAGCTAGACAAAGATTCTGGTATGGGTAGTTTTGAACAGAGCAACATGTGTAACGTGCAGGAACAGCCCTGATGTTCAAAGCCCAATAATAATAGCGAAAATCGGGTAACGATAAGCAGCTGTAGGGGCCAGTGGTGGCTGTAGGGGCCAGTGGTGGCTGTGGTTAGGAATTTGGAACACGCGGGAGGAGACGACGCTCCGTATCAGAGGGATCCAGGTTGAAGTAACCTGAATATGTACACACGTTTTACTCCGTCTCTGGTCATGGATCTATTTAGGTATAAATTCTATCTAGGCACCGTGATAAAATGACCAGACATGTCTTCTGAAACCGATCACTCAATAGAGGCGACCATCCCTACTTTATAGTCTTTAATATTAGCTTTGTCTTCTTTCAGTTATTGCAGATCCAGCTAAACATATTCAAATCAATAAAATGACGTGTGCCCAAATTTATGCACCTGCCTAATTTTGTTTAAATAATTATTGAACACTTTCTGTAAATCCTATAAACTTCATTTCTATTCTCAAATATCACTGTGTTCATCTGCTTTATGATATATTTAACTGAAGTTGCTGATCCGAACAGCCAATGGTTAATAAAGGAAAATCATCAAAAATGATCAGGGATGCCCAAACTTTTTCACAGCACTGTATGCAGTATATTTAACACTGCTTTCTTTCATTTATGCAACATTACTAAACTCCGCAGCATACTATACCAGGGGGAAGCTGAGAAGCTGGTGCATGTGTTCAGAACCTCAAGGCTGGACTGCTGGAAGTTCAGGTAAATCTCTTCATAAGCTCCAGCTTGTTCAGAATGCTGCTGCCAGGGTACGAACTAGAGCTAGGAAATCTGATCATATTAGTCCAGTTCTTTCATCCTTACACTGGTTACCTGTTAAATTCAGTATAGATTATAAAATACTTCTAGCATATTAATCTCTCAATGGTCTGACCCCACATTATCTGGAGGAACTTCTTACACCTTACAGCCCTCCACGTACACTCCGCTCACAAGATGCTGGCCTATTATCAGTCCCACGTATTAGAAAAACCAGTGCAGGAGGAGCTTTCAGAGAACTCTCCAGTTCTGTGTTCTGTCCTGCTCTGATTACATTTCACCACTGTTCTGTCCTGCTCTGATTCCAGGCTTTTTATTACTATTATTGTGGTTGTGTCTGTAACTATTTCTGCTACAGGTCTCTCACTAAACGTAAAGCTTGTTCTAATCTTCATCTTTTTCTCTCTCTCTCTCTCCTCATGTCCTGAGCTGCCTGTCTGGAGTTGCCCTTTTTTGGTTCAGTTCCTGCGTCTTGGTATCAGGCCTGTCCCACTATTCTGCTCCAACACAACAGGAGGTATCCATGTTCCGGAATCAGGCCTGTCCCACTACTCAGCAGAGTTCCAACTCAACCATCCTAACCACCCCTCTCTCTCTTTTACATGTACTGAGCTGCGCTACCGTCCAGTCTGAAGGTGTCCGTTCATCCATGTTCCGGAATCAGGCCTGTCCAGCACCTACTCACACTCCTACTTCATAACCTGCTCCTACATTAGCTGTAGCTCTTCATTATCTCTCTGTCCAGCACCTTCTCACACTCCTACTTCATATATAAATAAAGTCTGAATTGAATTGGCTGTGTGACTCCTTCAGTACCATCATTCTCTTTTATTGTCGGCCTGATGCAGCAAGATCCTGAAGGAACACTGCTGCACGCTTCTGGACATAGTCTTCAGCCCCCTGCCCACCTACCAATGAGTGAGCGAGCCGTTTACCCAGCACTGAGCTCCACTACTGGCTACGGGACCGATGCGTTGCATAGTTGGCAGGTAATTAATTTACATTAATTACTATCTTAGCCATCTTAAGTGTTGGAAAACTGGTAAATGATCATCAACCCAGATTATCAGTGTTATCCTCCTGATTTCAGTGTAAAGCTATTTTCATCTAGATCACGTTTCTGCTCCATCTACAGTTTTTAATCTTAGGCCCCCCTTCCCCTCACTGCATGCTCAGCTTCTGGGAGAGGGGTCAGAGTAAATGTGTCATTTTCAATGAGGGAAGTCCTTTCCTCTTTCATAGCGTCGACCCAGAATGTTGATTTAGTTGAATCTCTTTAAAGCTCTGTGGTTCATTACAGACCCTGTAGCAGTAGTCAGTGTTGATCAGTGTCTGATCTCCAATATCTGAATCAGTCAGCTAAGTACTGAGGTGCTTTCCTCTCTCTCTTTGGAGAGCGTGTACTATCACTCAGTAGCTTTTATGATTTCATACTTAGTTTTTAGGAAGTTCACAGACTGCACCTGAGTAATCCTTGGTAAACGCCGGAGTGGATCTACATCCCTCTTTTACACACTGGATCTATAGGAGCAGCTAGGTCAGTATGTACTAGTTCAAGTACTGCTTTTGCTCGTGCATCAGGTTCTGTTTCTACTCTGATGAACTGAACTGTGAAGGCTGCAGACAAGAGAAATCTGCTCAATCTTACCCTTGATCTTCATGCTCTCTACTGCAGAATGTGAATCATCATAATTACAGTGATCAAGGATTTCATGCTGTTTGAATATTGTAACACACTGCAACCATCACCACTGTGATCATTGACCACATTCAGGTAATAAAGCCTATTGTACTCTTTAATGGGGAACTTGGTACCGTTTTTGGGACTTTGTCTTCTGTATCTGAGCCAGTTGTGATCTTTGTGCTCTCTGCTCCCTGTGTTTTTGTACTGTACTCGCTCACTGATTGTCATCTGTATTTTTACTCCGAGGCATCCACGGAGGAACGAGCCCTCCTGGAGGTCGTCAAGCTATTACGACGGATCCAGCTGCTGTTGTAGAGACAGTTGACGGAAGACGAGGCTGGAGGCTGCCCGTGACTCCTCCAACGCTGCCGTCTTAATTCCAGCACTACCGGCGCAGCAGACACAGAAGGTCGTCGTCTCACTCCTGCACCTGAGAGGGTCTGGAAGTGTCAGTGTGGCTGGGAAAAGCAGAGGGCGACTCCACCACCACAGCCGGTTTTCACCTCTGCTAACTGGTTCAAGTTCCTCTTTTGTAAAACACTGAAAAGTATCGACCCTAAAGAGTAATGCTCCCGTTTTCCAGGTGCTTGTGTCCTGGACGTCACCAGGTGGCTTTGGCACCGTCGTTCTCCACTATTCTCCGGCTGATACAGCGTGGCCCTGAAGAAACACAGCCGTACGCTTCTGGACACTGTTCGCCTGGGGTCCGGCGTTCTCTCTGGGAACATCAAGAAGGTGCCAGGACTGACTGGCCCTTCCCAGTCACACTGTCAGGTTAGAGAACTGCATAGTTGGCAGGTAAGTGATTTAAATGATTTACTTGATTCCACCCATTTATTCTGTCACTTTTCTGCTTGTATTAAAAAGTAATATATCAGTGTCACTCATAGTATCCGACACATCCTGCAGTATTGAGACGGTCATGGTTTGTAATTGTAGCGTCGGAAAATGTGCTTTAAAATCTTATTAGAATTTATATGAATTCTTCCATCTTTCCGAGTACAAGCAGTTCTGCATTGAATTTGGGCTGTTGAACAATCAGTGGCGGACTAAATACTTTTTTGCCCCACTGTATATTTAAGTTCTCCTAAGATGAGAGGTCTGAAATGTTAATTACAAAATCCAGGAATTCACATTGTAGAATTTCTAAAGAATTTATCTGTAAATTATGGTGGAAAATAAGTATTTGGTCTCTCACAAACAAGCAAGATTTCTGGCTCTCACAGACCTGTAACTTCTTTAAGAAGCTCTTCTGTCCTCCACTCGTTACCTGTATTAATGGCACCTGTTTGACCTCGTTATCTGTATAAAAGACACCTGTCCACAGCCTCAAACAGTCAGACTCCAAACCTCCAACCTGCTTAAGCCAGTACATGTCCAGACCCGTCTGAAGTGAACCACCTTAGTTCACTAGATCTCTGTGAACTAAAGGTCTGTAGGTCTGTTTATTACATTGGTGGGGGTCATAAAATTGGTTCACACAGGGTCTCCTGGAAGCGGAGTCTTTACATTTATGATGAACTTAAAACTCTAACTGTAAAAATACAGGTAATTTCTGAATATGAAGTTATAAAAGCACATAAGTGTCCAAAGAAACACAAAGGGTAAGAGAGTAAATGTAAATGACTGCAGAATTTTAAATAGTGAAATAGATTTCAGACTGGGTGCTAACCAGCCAATTAATCCTCAGGCCGTATTGTCTATTTAAGTCAAGACAGGTTATTTTAGGTAGGAGGGGGTTTCTCTTTCCCTTTAAGTAATCTAAGCAGTCTTAGCCAGCACCTTTTGAACAAGATTTCCCCAGATAAAGCTTTTGAGTCCCACCGAATATTGCTGTTGTATGGGAAGGCTGGATTGTCTGTTTGAAGACTCCTGAAAAGAAGTAGAAAACATAATTCCAGAAGACCGTCTTTTTTAGACAAAACCAGAACGTGTGCCTGTGTTGTTGAATCTAATGTGTGATAGACGTCAAACAGTTTCAATCATGTTTTAAACTAATTCTGCCAGCCTTGCCTTAGTCCAGTGTAAGAAATGCACTATTTTAAACTGAATTATAATGTGTTTAAACATATAGATGAGGAGAGTTATCTACAATATTTTACCACCATTCAGTAAATATATTGATGGACAGATGGATCCTCCACCTACTGCTGCTTTAATAGAAGGGTTTTTTTTTGTCAGACGCAGTTCTGAAGTCTTCCACTGGCGTTACGTTTACTGCAGGATTAAAGTGTTTCTCTACATTCCTGAGACTGACTGATCGAGTTGATTCATTAAGCGCGGAGAAGCAAATCCCACTACCACAGTTTTTCTCAATATTCCTCTGGGTCCAGAGTTTTCAGAGACAGGATCAGAAACAGACAGAGGCGGCCGCCGTCATCCCAATGAGTGATTCTGAGTCAATTCAGGCGCTCTACTGACTCCGAGACTCTGTACCCGAGGTGACTGTACGTGAATTAATTAGACCGCTTGCCATATGCTTTTAGAATAAACAGGAGGAGACGAGACGCCATATTCTTAGATCTTCAGGTTACTTTAACCCGGATCCCTTTTAATATTTTAATTTTAACATTTGTTTTAGACCATTGACTTTTTGCAGTGATCCGGACTCAAAGGACGAAGATGTCCAAAGCATTTCCTTATGATCATTTCAGTCTCACAGTTAGAAACACTTAGAAACTTCAGTACCCATATCCGTCACACATCCTTCACATTTTCTATATTTCTATTTTATTTTAGTTTTGATTCGATTCTGCTTTAGTAGCTCGAGACGTGATTCAACACAGAGCATCGAGGGACCGTCCATCCTTAATAGTCTTTACTCTCAGCTCTGTCTTTATCTGAGACAGTTGTTGTCATGCTTGTGCTCTCTGCTCTGTGTTACTGTACAGTACTCCGTCTCACTGACGTTTTGCTTTTCTGTTTGTGTTTACTCTTGAAAAACTTGGCGACTGCTGAGGAGTGAGATCTCCAGGTGCTCTGCAAGGAGGTCATGAAGCTTGGCTGCTGTTGCTGTTGTAGAGGCAGTCCAAACTCCTCTGAAGGAAGACTAGGCTGGAGGCTGCTCCGGACATAGAGGGTTTTTGCCTCCACTCCTGCACAGGAGAGGGCCTGCAGTATGGAGACTGTCCCCCGCGTGGTTTGTAATTGTAGCATCAGAAAACTGCATTAGGGGAAGTCACATGACTCCATTCATGGGCTCGGTTGCAGCTGGCTAGAGCTCCTGATAGAGTTTGGTCCTTATTTTATTTCTTCTTTTTGGTTCCGGGTGCAGTTAAGGATGTTTCTCAGCAGGAAACCTCTGCCTTTTACTCCAAACTTGTCACCAGCAGAAACGATTCTTTCTCCTCAGATATCAAATATTATAATTACAGTGACATTCAGGTAATTAAGCCTATTGTACTCTAGGGGAATTTGGTACCGTATGTTTGGCTGTGTTCCCCGCGTCCTTGGTGAGAAATCAGAGGCTGTTGCGGTTTCATTCTGAATGCAGAATGAAGCTAAATGCTCGACAGCTAGTATTTTCATTAAGAACCTTCCAGATTTCTCCATCTCCTTCCCATTTCACCCTAAAGATCTAGAGCATGTAACAGATGATCTGCAGACTGTGCTCCAATCTTCTTTTGACGGTGTCGCTCCAATCAGAATCAAACAAATTGGCTAGGAAAAGCTCGCATCGTGGTTTACTGATCACACGACCACACGTAGTATGAACCTGGTTATTCGTAGCTGTGAGCGTCAATAGTGACACAGAATTAGTTTCTTTAACTCCAATGTTATCAATTTGATTGAGCGATCATCCCTACTTTATAGTCTTTAATATCAGCTTTGTCTTCTTTATCTGACAGTTGTTGTGATGCTTGTGCTCTCTGCTCCCTGTGTTTCTGTACAGTACTCTGTCTCACTGACCGTCGTTTGCGTTTCTGTCTCTGTGTTTACTCTGGTGCCCGTGGAGGAACAAGGTCTCCAGACTCAGCAGGGAGGTCGTCCAGCTGTTGTTGTAGAGGCAGTCCAAACTCCACCATTGGAAGGTGGGCAGGGTTTTTATCTCCACTCCCACACTGGAAAGGGACCCTGGAGTGTCAGTGTGGCCAGAAAAAAAGCCAAGGGCTTCTCCACAATCACAGTTGGTTTAAATCTCTTGCTTACCGGTTGGAGGTCCTCAGCTCTTCCCCCTCTCCTTCACCTGCTCCGTCACAGAGGACAACTCCTCAGGGTGGTGTTCTCATTGTTGGAGATTCTACTTTAAAACACAACACAGTAAGAGTAACCCCACAATCTCCATTTTTTCAGATGCTTGTGTCCTGTTTGTTTTCAGGCGCCTTTGGCATTAACGTTCTCCACTATTCTGTTTCTGGACACCACTAACCAACGAGTGAGTGATCCGATGAGTTTACCCAGCTCCTTACGCTCCACTGCTGGCTGCGGGACAGGTGCATCAGCGCTAAATTCGTAGAGAAAGGGGAGAGCTTTCGGGAGCATCTGGGGTCCATCGTTCTCCCCAGGAATACAAAAAGGTGCTACGTCAGGACTGTCTGGCTCTTCCCAGTCAGGTTAGTGAAATGGATAGTGGGCAGGTAAGTGATTTACATGATTTACTCTATTTTATAACCATTTATTTTATCATTTCTCTGTATTAAAAAGTTAAATAGTTTGTAATTTTGACATCAGAAAATTAATATTTTAACAAATTTAATCTGAATTATAATGTGTTTAAACATAGATGAGGAGAGTTATCTACAATATTTTACTACAGTTCAGTAAATATATTGATGGACAGATGGATCCTCCACCTACTGCTGCTTTAATACTTGTAAGGGTTTCATATGAAAGGAGTTCAGTAACAGATATGGTGCCAATTACAATTTTTATCTGTGGGTTGACGTTCAGAACCGTATCTAATAATGACGAGGAAGTTTGTGGACACACAACTACGTAGCTGCAAATACCTGAAAAAATGAGCTTGAGGATTAAATTCAGTTCTAAGTTCAAAAGATTCAAACCTTTTATCAATAAACAGATCCTTTAAGACATTTCCTCCTTTTTTTCTTCAAGATGAAAAGACCTCATCAATGGTAGAGGGGAGTGAAGGTTGTTCATCATCAGGCTGTATATAGATCATTCATTTAGTGAAAAGACTCTTCCAATCTGCAGCCAGATTTTCAGGGACTATTTCACAGTCTGGTTTAGTGAATAGCTAGACAAAGATTCTGGTATGGGTAGTTTTGAACAGAGCAACACGTGTAACCTGCAGGAACAGCCCTGATGTTCGAAGCCCAATAATAGCGAAAATGGTAACGATAAGTGGCTGTAGGGGCCAGTGGTGGCTCAGTGGTTAGGGCCCTGGGATATTGATGATAGTGTTGTGGGTTCGATACCCGGGCTCTGCAAACCACTCTTGAGCACCTTCTTTTGTGTGGGCCGCAGCAATGGCTGCTCACCGCTCCAGGCATGTGTGCTCACTGTCCACTGGGGGGTGTTTCAATATTGTGGGGGAATCTTTTCAGGTGTTTCAATATTCTATGTATTTGTTGTTTTCAGAAACAGACAGATGGTGGCTTTTGTTAGTTTGAAACAGTGAGGTCTATCATCTTCACACCAGCCTCATCACAGGTTGTTTACTGCAAGATTAAAGTGTTTCTCTACATTCCTAAGACTGACTGATCGAGTTGATTCTTTAAGCGAGGGAAGCAAATCCCACTACCACAGTTTTGGAGGTTCCACAGAGATCCCAATATTCCTCTGGGTCCAGAGTTTTCAGAGACAGGATCAGAAACCGACAGAGGCGGCCGCCGTCATCCCAATGAGTGATTCTGAGTCAATTCAGGCGCTCTACTGACTCCGAGACTCTGTACCCGAGGTGACTGTAAGTAAATTAATTAGACCGCTTGACTTATGAATTTAGAATAAACGGGAGGAGACGGGACGCTGTATAAAAGGGATCCCGGTTAAAGTAACTTGGAACGCTTAAAGTCTCTGCCCTAAAACTAATTTGAAAATTTAAGGAATCTGGATTTTGTCTTGGAATATTTTGATTCTCAGGGTTGATTTTAAAATGTTTAAAATTCAAAGATTTTTAGGACAAGGTTTTGGAAATGATTTATCTCTCAGGGCTGTTCAAATTAGATTATTATTTTTTAAAATAGTTTTGTGATGATGGCTTAATTTACAAAATATCCAGAAGTTTTCTTTTTGCAGACAACAGGATGCAATCACAGTGACTGTTTTTTGAGAGAAGTCATTCCATGGTGCGAGCAGATTTTTCAGTGCCGACAGACTCCAAACACTCCATACAGAGCGACGATTGGATCATGGTGAAGGACTTCAGGAGGAAATTGTATCACCTCGATAGTTGGGGCCTTGGCAGGTTCTTCACATCACACAAACTGCTGTTCTAGTAGCAGAAAGGGATTCTTGGGTTCCTTGTTCACACTGCAGGAAAGTTCACATGCCCGATCCGAGTGCAGATGGTGTACAGTACTCTCTCACTGACGTCGTTTGTCTTTCTGTTTGTTTACTCTCTAGAAACACTGCGACCGCAAAGGAACGAGCTCTCCAGGCACTCTGCAAGGAGGTCGTCAAGCTTGACCGACTGCTGCTGTTGTAGAGGAACTCCTCCAACCCGGCTGTCTTAATTCCAGCACTGCCGGCGTGATGGACACAGAGGGTCGTTGTCTCCACTTTACCTCTGCTGGTAAACTGGTTTGAGGTTATCAGTTCTTCAAGCTTTACCTTCACCTGCTCCAGCACAGAGTACAGCTCCTCAGGGTGGTGTTGTCACTGTTGGAGATTCTTTAGTAAAACACTGAAAAGTATCGGAGGCCAAAGAATAACACCACAGTCTCCTGTTTTCCAGCTGCCTGTGTCCTGGATGTCGCCAGTCAGCTTCTGCACTTGTCGTCTCTTTCCAATGCCACTCTGAAAAAGACATATGGCAAAATAATCTACCAGTCCCTCAGCGCTGAATTTGCAGAGAACTGCGAGAGCTTTTGGAAACGTCTGGTCCTCTATTGCTCTTCCCAGTTACACCTGTCAGGTTAATAAACTGGATAGTGGGCAGGTAATTGATTTACATGACTCTTGTTTCAGGGATAGATGATAAGTATCTGGCCTATGTCTTTCTCAAACCACAATAGTATTTTTTACTAAGATAAAAATGACTACAGATTATGGTCGTGCAGCTCGAACACAAATTTACTGCACATTATGAGTTCAGTTCTCAATTTAGGAGTAAATAAACAGACAGGGTTCAGAGGACGAGCTGAGTTTTGTGGGGAGCAGTGAAAGGTTTCATGAGGAATAATTCTATTGGGTTTGCTTCTTGGTAACAGAAATGGCCTAGGCCGCAAGTATCTGCCCTTTAAACTTGAAGCACTTGAAAGGTCCAATCAACAGTCTCTTTCTGGTGATATGGCAACACACATAGTCTCCACTTATATTCCAGTGGTGGACTACTTTAGATATTTGGGGGTAGCTTTGCATCCCTCATTGAGTGACTGTCCTTAAAAATTTCAGTGGTATACTAAAACAAATTAAAATGAATACACTCAACAGGAGTGTAGTGGTAAAATAAATATTCTGCCTAGACTAAATTTCTGTAGTTATAGGATTTATATGACCTTTGCCCCTGCCTATAAAAATATTGGGATACACTCTAAGGTACTATCCATGTACATTTGGAATGGTAAATTACCTCAAATGAAATGATCTACTTTATAGAGGTGTAATTCAGATGGTGGTCTTGGATTTCTAGATTTTGAAATGTATGCTCAGGCATTTACCTTAAAACCTTGATCAACATGCCTGAATCAAAGTGCTCATAATTCATGCAGCTCAATAGAGGCTCTGGTAGCCCCATATAAATTACAAGGTCTTATATTTTGGGATGTTCTCACTAGATTTTGGACCCATAATTTCACACCTTATATTAATTTGGCATTAACAGTTGTTGGGCAAATAATCTCTAATATGCATGAGTTCTCTACACTCTTTCATAATCATACTTTACTGATGGCCCTTCCCCCAGTAGAAGAGCAAAGAAGTTCGATCTCCAGACGATATCTGCAGTAAAAAAATGGGTTAAGATCTTTCCAGGCTCTCAAAGAGCAATGTAATGCGTCCAGCACCTCTTTCTTTCTCCTCCCTTACCTTCTTGGTGAAGGAATAAAAGACTCTTAATCTGTGCTCTAACCGCTGCAAAAAATAAATACTTTATATATTCATTTTTTGTATGTTTTTTATGGGGGGGGGGGTATTTTAAAGAATGAGAAATATAATTACAGAGTTCTCTCACAACAAATCTTATACAAATCACTGTTATAAATAAAACTTTCCTCAATAAGAGTGGGAAGATTTAGTTGTTAGTTTTTTAATAGAAAGAGTAAAGAGAGTGAGGAAGTCACTTAAGTTTAAATGAAGTCTTGTTGCTGGGTTTTATATAGTCCAGCCATTAAAACCAAATTTGTCCTTTTGAATTCTTAATGAATAAGCTAGCTTCTCCATAACAACAATGTCAATCCACTCATGAATTTGAAGAAGTTCAGTAGACAAGCATTTTCTGGTGATTACTATATAATTTTTTTTTATTATTATAATTTTTTTAAATATATATATATATATATATATTTTTTTTTTTTTTTTTTTTTTTTTTTTTTTTACTTGTTGCTGACAATTGTTTGTTGATATGCTGTCCTGCTCTGGGTTCTAATATTGGGTCATTCTCAGCTCACTGTATAGCTGTGCCTATGACTATTTACCTGCATGCACTTTCACCTGCCCTCACATTTTTACCATTTTTGACTTGATGTCACATTTGCAGCAGCTCTTAAAATATCCGGTGTTGACCAGGGGAGGACTGGTTCCCCTTTTCAGTCTTGGTTCCTCTCAGGGTTTCTTCCTTTTCCACTTGTGTACATATGAGATTTTACTTAATTATTAATTTATGATGAATTACCACAAATGTCTAAAAACCCTGCTTTCGTTTTGTCATTGTGTAGAGTTGTGTAGAACTCAATAATCAGTGTATTCTGTATTGTTCTCTTACTTCAAATGACCTGAGTGGCTGCTGCTGTTGTTGTGGTGGTTGTTGTATTTTAAGATGTATGTGATCAGAAGGTAGGACCATATGAAGAGTCAGTGGCAACGGCTGGTAAACAGTCATCCTGACTCCATCCTACATTGACAACACAGCCTAAGGTGTGAGCCTAGCGCCGCCTTGGCTGCCTGTGATGACGGTGACACTCCACACTTTGAAACTTTTAGCTCTGAAGGGCAAAGACTGAGACAGAACAAGTCTTGACACAGCACCGTTTGAACAACGGCATTGGACTGATTGTGTTACTTGTTTCCCACCACCTACAAGATCTGATCCAGGATGCTTTTTCAGTTGGAACAGAAATGGACTTTAAGGTTGGGGATGTACCCAGACCAGAAATGAACTCTGGACTATTTAGAACACTTTCTGAGTGATATGGCCCAGAACATTGTGTTTTTCTTTGGCATCCTTTCAGGAACCCAGGACTATCCTCACACACCAGGACAATGCACCACCTAATGTTTTGTTTGTCAATAATACCAATGTCAATGTCACATGTGGGTGTCCTATGTAGCTTTTACAGCCATAGTGCTTCAGGACTGAAATTAGGGTTGAGCACAGCAGTTTTTATGGGATAGTTGGATTCCATGTTTGGTAGATGGAAAAGGTTTATGGTCACTTTCTCTAGTCTAATCATATGAATTTCTATGCTTGTGCTCAGTGGCTGCTGTATTACTCTGTGCATTCAAGGTTTTATTATGTTAAGTCTGTTTCTTTGCAAGTGTATTTTGACCACAATTCTTTCTCTACTGTAATGACCTTGAATTCTGCCCATCATTTGTACAGTCCTGTGCCAAAGGAGGCCTGTGTTTAGCGAAGGACATTTTATAGTATCCAATCCTGAGAGAAAACAAGGACTGACGACACCTTTATACTCAAAGATGTTTTAAATTGTCCTGAAACCTTTTACTGTTTTCTGCTCACCGTGAAATGACTTCCAGCCTACCAATTGGATCTTGTCCCACTGTTACCACTTTTCCCACCTACCCCCCCAAACAAATCCTCCTAACTTATTGTGTGTTCCCTCCTTTCTTTTCTTTCGCTCTATAGATCTCTCTCGCTCTCACGCTTTTTCTCTCTCATCCTCACCTCATTGCATGACCATGCATTACCTGCCTGGACTTTAACATTTCACTCACACAAATTTCCATATTCTTTTAATTCAATTATTGTGCTATATGTTGTCAACCAGAGGAGGATGGGTCCCCTGTCTCAAGTTTTCTTCCTCTCGAGTTGAGAGTACTGTTGCCACTAGCTTGCCCAAAAGAGGCTCGTACCCAGATCTCTGTAAAGCTGCTTTGTGACATTTGTTGTAAAAAGTGCTTTATAAATAAACTTAAACTGAATTGATTTTTAATGCTTTGTTTCCTTTTAACAATTGTTCATATTTTTTGCCTATTACTCAATATAATGTTTTTCCTGTTTTTTTTTTATTATTGCTTATTGACTTTGCCAAGTTATGATGCCAACTGCAAGTACTTTCCTGCTTTAGGGAAGCTAGTCCTGTTAATGAATTTCATAGAATATACATAAATATTTGAAAGCAATGTGTGAAGTCTTTTATTTTTTTATATATATATATATATATATATATATATATATATATATATATATATATATATATATATATATAAAAACATAGTGGGGGGGAAAAAGTATTTAGTAAATTGTGCAAGTTCTCCCACTTAAGATGATGAGAGAGGCCTGTAATTGACATCATAGGTAGACCTCAACTATGAGAGACAAAATGAGAAAAAAAATTCAGAAAATTACATTGTCTGATTTTAAAATTTTATTTGCAAATAATGGTGGAAAATAAGTATTTAGTCAATAACAAAAATTCATCTCAGTACTTTGTTATATATCCTTTGTTGGCAATGACGGTGGTCAAACGTTTTCTGCAAGTCTTCACAAGGTTGGCACACACCGTTGCTGGTATGTTGGCCTATTCCTCCATGCAGATCTCCTCTAGAGCAGTGATGATTTGGGGCTGTTGGCGGGCAACACAGACTTTCAACTCCCTCCAAAGGTTTTCTATGGGGTTGAGATCTGGAGACTGGCTAGACCACTCCAGGACTTTGAAATGCTTCTTATGAAGCCACTCCTTTGTTGCCCTGGCAGTGTGCTTGGGATCCTTGTCATTCTGAAAGACCCAGCCACATTTCATCTTCAATGCCCTTGCTGATGGAAGGAGGTTTGCACTCAAAATCTCACAATACATGGCCACATTATTATTCATTATTCATAAGACATTCTCCCAATACTCTGTCCAACATCCAAATGCTCTTTAGGTGTAGTGTGTTACTGACTGTAGCCTTTGTAACGTTGGTCCCAGCTTTCTGCAGGTCATTCACTAGGTCCCCCCGTGTGGTTCTGGGATTTTTGCTCACTGTTCTTGTGATCATTTTGACCCCACAGGCTGAGATCTTGCGTGGAGCCCCTGATCGAGGGAGATTAGCAGTGGTCTTGTAGGTCTCCCATTTTCTGATTATTGCTCCCACAGTAGATTTCTTCACACCAAGCTGCTTGCCTATTGCAGATTCAGTCTTTCCAGCCTGGTGCAGGTCTACAATTTTGTTTCTGGTGTCCTTCGACAGGTCTTTGGTCTTCACCCTAGTGGAGTTTGGAGTGTGACTGTTTGAGGTTGTGGGCAGGTGTCTTTTATACTGTTAACTAGTTCAAACAGGTGTCATTAATACAGGTAATGAGTGGAGGACAGAGAAGCCTCTTAAATAAGTTTTTACAGGTCTGTGAGAGCCAGAAATCTTGATAGTTTGTAGGTGACCAAATTCTTATTTTCCACCATTATTTGCAAATAAATTCTTTAAAAAAAATCAGACAATGTGATTTTCAGAATTTTCTTTTCTCATTTTGTCTCTCATAGTTGAGGTCTACCTATGATGTCAATTACAGGCAGTTACAGGCGTGCAAGTGGGGGAACTTGCACAATTGGTGACTGACTAAATACTCTTCCCCCCCCGTGTGTGTGTGTGTGTGTGTATATATATAGATATATATATATATAGATATATATATATAGATATATATATATAGATATATAG
This sequence comes from Salminus brasiliensis, assembly GCF_030463535.1. NCBI lineage: Eukaryota > Metazoa > Chordata > Actinopteri > Characiformes > Bryconidae > Salminus > Salminus brasiliensis. The sequence continues at coordinate 20,426,271 of NC_132880.1, forward strand.
ATATAGATATATATATATAGATATATAGATATAAAAAATAAAAGCAGCTGAGACCTTCAGGGTTGTTGTACACCTCTGTGACCAGCAGGTGGAGTCAGTATGCTGAGTTTCAGACGTAGTGGGGAAATCACCTGGTTTAGGACCAAACTGTGTTCAAACGCTGTGAGTTTGGGTTAAATTAGCGTGGATTGTTGTGATCTGAGGATGATAAACTGCTGGAGGAAACTTTAAGCTGTGTTTAAAAGCCCCCTGTTTGTGTTTTTTCAGCTCACAGCTAGTTACAGTTAGCTTGTCCTGTAGTCACTTAGCTAGCGGCCTCTCCTGGGGTCCTGAAGCTCCAGCGCTCAGCCCTGTTGATGTCCTCTGCTGCCTGTCAGTGCAGGTTAGCCCTCGGAGCTAATGAATGTTCGGGGTATTTAGCAACTCATTTCTGTGGAAACATTGGATTTTTGTATCTTTCATACACCTCTTTGTATATTCATAATAATAATAATAATAATAATAATAATGATGATAATAGAACACATTCTAGATGATTCCTGATATTGTATTATTTTATTAAAGGTGGTGAGAGTGGAGAAGGAGGTGAAGGAGGAGAGGGAAAAGGTGCTGAGATATTTAAACTGCTCTGGTCCATCAGTATGACCAGCCGGACCAAACTGGTCAACCACCTTGGTCACACTGACCAAGACCCGCTAAACCATCCCTCCCACAGAAAACCATGTGATGCCGTGCTGGTCAGGAGCTAAGTAAACTGCTGGACCAGCTGGTTTACCAGCATTACCGGGACGTTTCCCCTGGACCATCAAGGTCCAGCTTAGGTCATCTGAAGGCAGTTGTTACCAGTTGATGTGGATTTTTTTAGTCAGTGAAGAAACAGAAACAATAGGTTTAAAGTCCATTTGATGGACAAAAGTATGTGGACACCCTTTCTGATGATTGAGATACGGTGTTTAAGCCACACAAGCTTCAATTGTACTACTGATAGGTTGCTTAAATGTTCAGACGAAGGTGAGCTACATTTTTATAATATTGTTATTGTATTTTTATCTGAGCAGAAACCTCTTCAGCGAGGTGCTCCTGCACTCAGGCCAACTCCAGAGAGCACACCCAACATTGCCTCCAGCAGCTCTCGCAGCTTCTCCTCGACCTTCTCAATCTCCATGGGGGCGTGGACATCATCCTTCATCCTGGAATCGGCATCAGCATGACCAGCTTCACCAGGCCAGTCAACCAGTATGACCAGCTCTTGACCAGCTTGACCGGTTTTGTCCAGTCTCTGGATTTTCGTCTCCACTGTCTCTGGATGCTCCGAAGTAGGATCTCATTCAGGTGACGTGTTTTGGACGTGTTGACCTTCCTGTTATACCGTAGTTGTGTTCATGCACTGAATGCTGGGATATGTTGTTCTCTCCCATTCTGGGATATGTTGTGGGTTTGAGACCCGGGATTCACAAGCTGTCACTGTTGGGCTCTCGAGCAAGGCCCTTAACCCTCCTGACTGCCCCCCACTCCAGGTTAGGTAACTGAATTGCCCTTGGCTAACTAGTAGGTAGTGTGTGTATGTGTGTGTGTGTGTGTGTGTGTGTGTGTGTGTGTGTTGGTTTGAAGTGTAGTCCTGACCTGTAGCAGTGGTATTATCAGTTTTATTGGGATTATTATTTTGATTATTAGTGTGTAACTCTGACCAGGGGTCCGGCAGCAGCGCTCTTGCTCCTTGTTCTCCTCTTTTGTTCCTCTGTTGGTTTTGTTTGATGTGGCCTGTCTGAAGCTCGGCTACGTGGTTTACTTTAGTTTTGCTCTCGCCCTTTCTGAAGCGCTGCTTCCTGCTCTGTTTTCCCTTCCTGCCCTGTCCTGCTTTTACACCCAAGCTCGGCTTGTGGTCGTCGGTTCTCCTCATCCCCTTGTCCCTTCCGAGCACTGCTCAGTCGCCTTGGCTTTTCCCACCCAGCGTCGTGTTTGCCTCCCAGATCCCTGGATTGTTATTTTGGCTCAGTCCTGCCTTATGTGTCATTATTATTATTATTATTATTATTAATAATAATAATAATAATATATTTATTAGTGTATTATGATCTATTTCTTCAAAGTGATCTAATGTGAGTTTAATCCTCAGACTCATTATAAAGATGAAGAGAGACGATCAATATCTAGGTTTTACTTTCAGTAGAAAACAAACATCCAGAAAACATCAGTAATGCAGAGCAGCGCTTTATTAATGCTCAAAAGACACACACACACACACACACACACACACACACACACACACATAATCACACACACTTCCTTCACATCACTCCAGCTCTTTTTTTCTCTCTTTTTCTCACTCCCTCGTCCTCAAGCCTCCAATCACTCTTTCTCTCACTGTTTCAGGGTCAATCCTCCAAATCCCTAATTCTCTAACTGTCTCAGGCTCAATCCTTCAAATCCCTCAGTTTCTAACTGCCTTAGGCTCAATCCTCCAATCACTTATTCTCTAACTGCTCAATTCTCAATCCTCTTAATCCCTCATTCTCTAACTGTTTCAGTCTCAATACTCCAAACACTCTTTTTCTCATTCGTTCATGCTCAAACCTCCAATCACACTCAATCCTCCAACCACTCTTTCTCTCACTACCTCTGGCTCAATGCTCCAAATCCCTCAGTTTCTAACTGCCTTAGGCTCAATCATCCAATCACTCTTTCTCTCACTGCTCAATTCTCCAATCACTGTTTCTCTCACTGTTTCAGGGTCAATCCTCCAATCACTTATTCTCTCACTGCTCAATTCTGAATCCTCCAAATCCCTCATTCTTTAAATGTCTCAGTCTCAATACTCCAAACACTCTTATTCTCATTCATCCATGCTCAATCCTCCAATCACTGTTTCTCTCACTGTTTCAGGGTCAACCTTCAATCACGGTTTCTCTCTCTGCTCCATGCTCAATCCTCCAAATCAATCTTTCCCTCACTAAAACCCTAAATCCCCCGGTGAGCAAGCCAAAGGCGACAGTGGCAAGGAAAAACTCCCTCACCGCTGGAGGAAGAAACCTTGGGAGGAACCAAGACTCACACGGGGGGACCCATCCTCCTCTGATCAGAACTATTGATAAATGAATGATAAATTCACGGTTCGGTTTAGTTCAGTTCGGTTCGGTTCCAATCACTCCCTCACTGCTGCAAATTCATCATGGATCTCGCCTAGGTTCACTCTAGACTCACTCCTCCAAGCTCACTTCGCAGAGTTCCCTCGGAAGAGCTTCCTCATCCTCCCTCGAAGTGATCGTGAGACTCTGAGGATCGGTGCTGCAACATATTTCTTAGCTGCCCTTTTAACTGCAGCACAAAGCGGACTACAGTTAAAGCAGCCGGACTCCTCCCCGACAACCTCTACACCAGCTCTACTGCCACTACCGACTTCCTGGACTGGGTCGACTGGGTCTGGATAAAAACTGCTGCCCTTGTCAACGACGGTCACGACGAATCTGCCGATAACTCTGGGGGCCCTGCAGAAGCAATGGGGAGATGCAGGCATTGTTAGTGAGCTGATTCTGTACGGTAGCTACGTCTAAACAAGCTCTTCACCTTTAGTGATCTTTATCATGGCATAATATGGACACTTCACCAAGTGTGTGTGTGTGTGTGTGTGTCCTTAGTGGCAGTGTTGCCAGACTGACTGTGTAAGAAATAATCAGACAAACTTACTGTCGGTTTTCCTCCGAACGCTGGATGGCGTTCTGCTCATAAGCGTTCATTATGGAGAAGAGAAGACCGCTGGATGAGGACAGGCTGCTCCAATCCAGGTCCTCGTCCCCGCTGTCTACCTGCCTGTCCTCACTGCATTCTCCACTGTGTTTCCCTGGAATTCCACACACTTTCACCTCTGGAGAGCTTTCAGACTCGGGGAAAGATGAGTTTGCAGAATCTCTCCTTTCCCTGTTAATGAAAATACAGGTGATTGTAGTAAACAAACAGTGGACCGATCTGGAGGAGGGGGTCACAAAGCAGGATTCCCAGCTCAGCCAGAGAGCTCAAGCCTAGAGTCCAGCCTGTTCCATTGACCTGAGCCTGTTGCCATTGTCCCATTAAGAAATGCTGCTTTGTGAAACACCGCCCTGCAGTTCTTCAGAAAAGCCGTTTATTTACTATAGCTAATCAATCAATAAAGGATCAATAAAAACAGTAATAAATAATACATCCATTAACAAAAGGACTCGACACTGGAGTTCCAGCACAGCGCTCTACTTACTGTTCTTGCCTGGCCTGCAGCCAAGGGTGGTTCGCCACGTTTCTCACCGAAGGCCGGGTGAAGGGATTGAAGCGCAGCATATAAGAAATGAAGGCCCGACAGGGCTCCTCCACTGCAACCCCACACGAATACTCCACAGCTTTGCGCTGGAGCTGTGTGAGGGTACCTTGCTAGGTTGAGGTTGCTAGGGTGTCACAGGTAGTTGCTATGATGTCTCAGGTTGTTGCTATGGAGCTGACATCTGTTTATGGTGTTGCTAGGTGGTTTCTATGGTGTCACAGGTGTTTGCTATGGTTTTGCGAGGTGGTTGCTATGGTGTCACAAGTAGTTGCTATAGTGTCACAGGTGGTTGCTATAGCATTGCCAGGTGGTTGCTATGGTGTCACAGGTGGTTGCTATGTGGTTGCTTAGGTATCTCAAGTGGTTGCTTGAAGTTACACCTTAACATTCAATGTTAGTGTAAACACAGTACTACCTTAAAAGACGTTCCACCTTAAAATTCAGTGTCAGGGTAAACTTAGTACTACCTTAAAAGACGTTCCACCTTAAAATTCAGTGTCAGGGTAAACTCAGTACTACCTTAAAAGAACTTCCACCTTAAAATTCAGTGTCAGTGTAAACTCAGTACTACCTTAAAAGAAGTTCCACCTTAAAATTCAGTGTCAGGGTTAACTCAATACTACCTTAAAAGAAGTTCCACCTTAAAATTCAGTGTCAGGGTAAACTCACTACTACCTTAATAGAACTTCCACCTTAAAATTCAGTGTCAGGGTAAACTCAGTACTACCTTAATTCAGTGTCAGTGTAAACACAGTACTATCTTAAAAGAAGTTCCACCTTAAAATTCAGTCTCAGGGTAAACTCAGTACTAGCTTAATTCAGTGTCAGTGTAAACACAGTACTACCTTAAAAGATGTTCCACCTTAAAATCCAGTGCTACTTGAGCACAATTCCACCTTAAGCACAGTTTCGCCATAAAGAATTGACTTAAAAAAAAAGAATAATCTTACATTTATTAAAAATGATAAATCAGATCGACTCTAAAAATACACAGCAGACCACACAGCGAGATCATCTACGAAACGGTGTTTGAACCGTGTCTGTACGTTAATCAGTTCAGGCTGTATTAATTACACAAATGTGTGGAAGAAACAACAACAACAACAATAATAATAGTAACAACAATAATAACAATAATAATAATAGTAACAACAATAATAACAATAATAATAATAATAATAATAAGCAGAAAAGGAATAACATATATATACAGAGCTTTTCTAGAACTATAGGTTATTGATGACAGGGTTGTGGGTTCGATACCTGGGTTGGCCAAGCTGCTACTTTACCCTGTCTGCTCCCTGGGCGCTACAGCAATGACTCCCCACTGCTCCAGGTGTGTGTTCTCAGCATATCACTGTGTGTGTGTTTACTGCACAGATGGGTTAAAGGTGGAGGCCAAATTCTGTGTCCTGCACAAACGGTAAATCTATAGTGTGTGTGTATATATATATATAATGATAAATACCATGATTGCCATGATTTTTATATTTATTTCTTTATTTTTTGGTCAGTTTTATTTATTCATTATTTTCCGCTTCCTCAGCAGGTATTGTGTCTTAGTTTATTGATGTTTTTTTAATATATAAGTTAAAAACATAAAAATAAATAAAAAGTTTACCAAAAGAAAAGTAGAAATGCAGAAATAAATAAATGTAGATGTTGAACTTCTGTGTCAGTGAGGTTTACCTTCAACAGACCTGGCTGTATTCAATCAGATCAGTCTAAATATCACTGCAATTTGGTTCATATCTTAACCACAGGGGCCAATACTTTTCCACAGCACTGTGTGTACATACAGTTCTATACAGCCAATGAGGAACTGACCTCAGTAACCTGACTCCTCCTCTCCATTGTGATGTCATGTTGATGACATCACAGAACCTATAAATAGGCTTGTTCTCCCTCATTGGCTCAGTTAGGATTCGGCAGCCCGCGAGACAGCTGATTCCTATGTTCTCAGTGACACTGATGTCATTTGGCTGAAGCTCTTATCTAGAGCCAACTTATCTAGAACCAGCTTTCATCTGCAGGGAAACAATGGAAACCAAAAAAGCCTTGAGGAGCCTGGGCTTTCAGGTGGTTCGCAAAATCGGTGAAGGGAGTTTTGGAAAGGTGATGCTGGCCACGTCCAAGAAATACCCCGACCAGGTGGCCGTTAAAACAACGGACCTCAAGTTGATGAAACCTGGTTTTGTTTCCAAATTTCTGCCCCGGGAACTCGCCGTTCTCCGAAAAGTACAGCACCCTCACATTGTTCAGGTGCATGACATCCTTGAGTTGAGTAACAGGCACGTGTTCATCGTGATGGAGGCTGCCGCAACCGATCTCTGTCACATGATCCAGGAGCTCCACCACATCCCCATTGACCAGGCCAAAAGGTGGTTCTCCCAACTCGTCAGTGCCGTGGTCTATCTGCACCAGCAGAACATTGTCCATAGAGATCTGAAGTGCAGTAATGTTCTGCTGACTGCTGATGACCGAATCAAACTGACCGACTTCAGTTTAGTTCGCATCTCAAGAGGCTTCCCTGACCTGAGTGAGACGTACTGTGGCACTCCTCACTACGCTGCTCCTGAGGTGCTTCTGCATGAGCCCTACGACCCGAAGAGGAGTGATGTGTGGAGCCTGGGTGTGATCTTGTACAACATGGTCACTGGGTCCCTGCCCTTCGACAGCAACAATCTGAAAAGGCTCCCGCATCTCCAGAAGCAACCCTTGAAGTATCCAGATGGTGTCACAGTGGATGAGCCCTGTAAGAACTTCATCTCCTACATGCTGAAGTTCCATTATTACCTTCGGCCTTCGGTGGCAGAGGTGGCACAGCACCAGTGGCTGCAGTTACCTGAAGACCGGTGAGTAAACCATTGAGCTGGAACTGGAGTCTCTAGTTCCAGGTTTATAAATATAAAGAATATTTCGTTGTACTTTTATTTGAATTGGATTTTTGTTTGTGATTATTTATTTTTAGATTGTGGGTTTATATCTCTATATAAAAAAGAAGCCATATTGTATTAGAACGTTACTAGAAGTCTCCTGTAGATGTAAATTAAAGCACATATAGGAAGAAGAGGGGGATCAGATCGGGGCAACATTTGAAGAACTGTTAAACACTGAACTGCTAGAAGTTCTTTTAGAAGAGCTGTTAGGATTAAGATTAAAACTGAATCAGGACTAAATAAACTGCTGATTCCAGCAGGAATGCACAGGAGAAAGAGGTCCTCACAACCTCCTCAACCTTCTAACTTTCTGCTTCTTTCTTCATCTGCAGGGAGAAAATAGACACTGACAAAGCCCTGAGAAGCTTGGGCTTTGAGGTGCTGGGCAACATCCAGGAAGGCAGTTTTGGGAAAATTAAGCTGGCCGCATCCAAGAAGCACCCCAAGCAGGTGGCCATTAAAATAGTGGACCGTATATTGATGGAACCTGATTTGGAGACCAAATTTCTGCCCCGGGAACTGGACATCCTGAAAACAGTGATGCACCCTCACATCGTTCAGGTGCATGACATTTTTGAGATGCCTAACCATCTGGTGTTCATCGTGATGGAGGCTGCAGCCACGGATCTCCATCAAAAGATCCAGGAGCTCCACCACATCCCCGTCGATCAGGCCAAAAAGTGGTTCTCCCAGCTTGTCAGCGCTGTGGACTATCTGCACGAGCAGGACATTGTCCATCGAGATCTCACCTGCAGTAATGTCCTGCTGACTGCTGACGGTCAAATCAAACTGACCGGCTTCAGGTTTGGACGCATTTCAAAAGGCTCCCCTGAAGAAAGTAAGACGTACTGCTGCACTTCTTACTACACTGCTCCTGAGGTGCTTTTGGCTACGCCCTACGAGCCGAAGAAGAGCGATGTGTGGAGCCTGGGCGTGATCCTGTACGTCATGCTCACTGGGTCCAGGCCGTATGACCACACGGATTTGAAAGAGCTCCCAAATCTCCAGCAGCGACCCTTGAACTATCCGGAAGGGATGGCGGTGGAGGAGTCCTGTCAGGACCTGATCTCCTACATGCTGCAGTTCCGTCCTTTCTTTCGGCCTTCGGTAACACAGGTGGCACAGCATCCTTGGCTGCAGTCGAGTCAAGAACAGTAAGTAAACCATCGCGCTGGAACCTGAGTATCAAGTTCCAGGATTATAAACATAAAGAACATTTTCATTGTATTTGAACTGTAATTAGATTTTTGCTGATTTATTATTAAGAGTTTATTTCTTGCTTGTTTGTTTACATGTAACTGAGTTGTTTATTCATTTCTATTTTATTGATTAGCTTTAAAAAACTTAGCACTTAGCAGAATGAACAAACCCTTTTCATGCTTTTGGGTTTAGTCACAGTTCCATCAGGAGTCACAGAGTGTTTCACAAAGCAGCATTTCTCAGCTTAAGCCCAGGGTTGAGGACTGGAATGTTCCTCAGCTCTTCTTCTATTGGACAGGCTGGACTCTGGGATCAAGTTCTCTGACTGAACAGAGACCCCTGCTTTGTGACTCCCCCTGAGACTGGTCAGCTGTTTACTTATTTGCTGTATTTGTCTTGTATTTTTATCAACAGTGAAATGAGTGAGACTGCAGACTCATCTGTGGCTGAGGCTAAAAGCGCTCCACAGGAGAGTGTGTTCGGGTTTCCAGAGAGACTCTGTGATGAGAGCTGTAAGGAGATCCAGCAGCATCAGCAGAACACCATTAAGCGTTTGGAGAAAATACGGAATGTTTGTTTGTTTGTTTGTTTGTTGTTTAGACACTATTTATGACTGTTGTATCTCTGCTCTCTCTATTAAAACAGTCAGTCTGGCAGCACTGTTCTGTAAATCAGTAAATAGGTAACATACAGTATTAGTTCACTAACAATAAGCTAATACTTATTCTCCACATTGCTTCTGTACCGTCTCCAGAGTTATAGGCAGGTTTGTGGTGGAAGCCGTTGACGAGGACGGGGAACCCAGTTCTCATGGAGACGCCAGCCCACTCCAGGAAGACGACAGCAGTAGAGCTGGGGCAAGTCTAACTTGCCGAAGCGTGGAGGCTGTGGAGGAGGAGCACGGCTGCTTCTGCTGCAGTCCTTTTTGTGCTGCAGTTAAAAGGGCAGCTAAAGCTTATGTTGTCACACCGATTATCAGAGCCTCCCATTCACTTCGAGGGAAGGTGAAGAAGTTCTTCATCTCTGCGGTGCACAACTCCTCCTCTTCCCAACAGGGGGCTCCACATTCTGCTGCCTCCACAGAAGCTCCTGCCTGTTCCAGTCCTGAACAGAGACGTGAGGATGGGACTTCGGACATCCTGCTCCATGGGCTGGTGGTGGAGGCAGAAGCTGTCCTCCCACAGCCCACAGTGAGGCAGGGAAGAAGAAGGCTGCGATTCCCCAAGTTTAAGGTAAGTGGACTGTTGAGTGATCGTGACGGTCCTTTTATACCATAGAATCACTTTAAATATTGATCAGAAATGTTTCAGTTGGTCAATCTTTGTCATTTTTGTCTCTCCAACAGATCCTGAAGAAGAGAGTTCATCCTCTGTAGACGACCAGCACGGCTCCCAGTAATGGTAGTGTACTGTCTGGGTTTGATTCTGAAGGGAAAGTCCCGCTCCATGGGCCGGTGGTGGAAGCAGAAGCTGTGCTCCCACCGCCCATTATGATGCAGGAAAGCAGGAGACCGAGTCTTCAGCTCCCCTTCAGATTATTCAAACTGAGTTCACCCTGTTCATGCTTAGCCCAAACAAATCATGTTGGATGACCATGTGGACCCACCTCCCACAAGGTCTGGGTTGGAGATGAGTGATTGGAGGAACAGCCTGCCTGATCTCAACCCGAGGGGTAGGGTGTTACTGGACTTTTGTGCTAGTCACAATTTGTCCACAGCAAACACCATGTTCAAACACAAGGTTGCTCATGAGTGTATTTGGTACGCTCATAGTGTACCTTGAGCCAAAGGTCAGTTAATGATATTGTGCTCATATCATGTGACCTGAGGCCATGTTTGGACTCTCGGGCAAAGAGAGGCACTTAGCTGTTAACTGATCATCATCTAGAGGTGAGTTGGACCAAGTGGTGGGGAAAACTGCCAGACAGACCTACAACGGCCCAAAGACTAGTGAGGGTCTGCTGGGATAGACCTGCATCATAGAAGCAGCTGGACATTTGGATGTGGCCTAAAGCTTTTTGTTAAGTGGTGTTGAGGTGCCTTTAAACCATTCATTATTCAGTCATACATGTTTTTGACCAGAGGAGGATGGGTCCACCTTGTGAGTCTTGGTTCCCCTCAAGGTTTCCTCCTCCAGCTCTGGGGAGTTTTTACTTGCCACTGTCGCCTTTGGCTTGCTCACTTGGGGTTACATCATCAATTTTATCTAATTTCCTGATTTTTTGTAAAGCTGCTTTGCACCATCAGATTTGCAGTGGCAGAAGTCCAGGGACTAGGAACAGTGTGGAGAGTCCATGGAGAATGACATTCGGGTGGCCATAAGGAGGTTCTGTAAAATAGTCCAACAACTCAGAAGAAGAAGGAGAATCATTGTCCAAACTATGGTCAGTTAGGGCGGTGAAGCTCTGCTCTCAGCTGAGGATATTGTTGGGCAGTGTATAGAACACCTTGAGGAACTCCTAAACTTGAGGAACATGCTTTCTGTCCAGGAGGTAAGGCTGGAATCTACCAGGGAGTCAGAATCTCACCATCTCTCTTGCCAAAGTCACTGAGGTAGCTGAAGAAAGCTCCATAGTGGCAAAGCACCAGAAGTGGAGGAGATTCACATGGAGGAGCTGAAGGCTCTGGTTGAGATGCCTCTGCAATGTTGCATGGACCTCTGGAACAGCACCTCTGGACTGGAGTACTTGGGTGGTGGTCCTATTTTCAAGAATGAGAACTGGAGAGTGTGTGCTTACTCTTGAGGCATCACACTTCTTAGCCTCTCCAGGAAACTCCATTCCAGGGTAGTGCAAAGGAGAATACACCCGATAGTTAAACCTCAGATTCAGGAGGAGCATCGCAGGTTCTGTCCTGACTGTGGAACAGTGGACCAGCTCTTCACACTCTCTCAGATAGTCGAGGGGTCATGAGTGTTCACCGTTTCAGTCTACAACCATGTTCCCCGAAGCTGTTTGTGAGAAGTGCTCGGGGAGTACGGGGTGCCGAGGTCACTGATGTGAGCCGTACAGTCCTTGTACTCTCGGTGTGAGAGCTGTGTCTGTTCTCTCAGCACCAAGTCAAGCTTGTTCAGTGTTGCCGTTGGACTCCATCAGGGCTGTGGACAGGATAGCAAGGCTTCTGTGTGTGATGGCCTCCGATGTGCACTTGTTTGCACAGTTTGCAGCTGAGTGTAAAGCGGTCAGTATGAGAATCAGCTCCACCAGGTCTGAGGCCATGGTGGCGTCCCATTCACTCTTCATTATGGAACAAGGAGCTCTGCTATCCGGGTGAGGCTCGGAGTAGAGCTGCTGCTCCATGGTGTTGAGGTGAGCCAACTGAGGTGATTTGGGCATCTGATAAAGATTTCCTCCGGTCATTATCAGTCCCCTGGTCCCCTCTGGACATGGCAGAATGGGAGGAGACCCAGAGGAAGACCCAGGACCTGCTGGTGTGATTATATCTCCCGGCTGGCCTGGGAATGCCTTGGGGAACCCCCAACAAGAGGTGGTGGAACTGGTTGGGGATGGGAGTGCCTGGACTTCTGTGCTCGCCTAATGCCACTGCAGTCCTGAGCTGAATTAAGAAGAGGAGGATGATGAAGATGAGCTTCAACTTTAAGGTATGTGAACTTTTTCCTCTTCTTGACACACATAAAGCTCTGCCATAGTGCAGCTAAATGTGCAGTTAAATTTAATAAAACATTTATTAATAGAGCAGAGAGCCTGGAGCAGAGAGCCTGGAGACATGATGAGAGGAGTAATCTGGATAATCTGGAGTGAGTCTGGAGGAGTAAAGAGGGAGCCTGGAGAAGTGATCTAGAGGAGTGATCTGGTGGAGAGTTTGTGTGTTGGTCAGCATGAATAAGAGATGTTCTGTATTACTGATGTGTTCTGGATGTTTCTTTTTTTACTCAAAGAAAATCTAAGTATTATTATAAAATAATATAATAACAATAATACTGTAATAAAATAAAGTTACGTCAAAGTCAGCTTTATTGTCAGAACTGCAATATGTACAAACACAGCATTGAAATTGCTTTACTCTCAGAGCCATGGTGCAACAATAAACAGCAAACATATAAATAAACATTAAATAACAAGAAGCATAGAAATGGTCTTTTACTAATATGTAGGAATGTAAGAGTTTTAGTGGTTGTATAAATAAATAGAGTGAAGTGGCATATGCAGCAGATAAAACATCTGGGTTTGGTTAGTGCAAATATAAACAGTAGTGCAAACTGGAGCTCATAGATTATTAAAGTGACGTGTGCAGAAGCAGTTCTTGATAATGCAGAGTTCACACACACTTAACTACACACACATGTTTATGTTCAGGGAATACTATGTGCAATACCCCCCCCCCCCATGTGCAATTAAGAGTCTTTTGCTGTAAATAATATTGTTATTGCTCTTTTAATTCTTATTTATATTGTGTGTGTGTGTGTGTGTGTGTGTTTATAGTGTAAATTATTTATCCAAATTTTTGTAACTGAGTGTCTTGCTATCGCTTTCTGCTGTTACACTGAATTTCCCCACTGCGGGACTAATAAAGCATCTTATCTTATCTTATCTTAACACCACACCACAACACCACACCACAACACCACAACACAACACCACATCAACACACCACAACATAACACCACAACAACACAACACAACAACATAACAGAACACAACAACACAACACCACCATGACACAACACAACACCATTACACCATAAAACAACACCACAAAAACACAACACCACAACACAACACTTCAACACACCACAACAACACACAACAACAAAAATACACCACAACACACTGCAACACAACACACTGCAACACTACAACATAACGCAACACTACAACATAACACAACACATCAACACAACAACACAACAACATATCAACACAACACCAAAACACAACACTTCAACACAACACACAACACAACAAAAATACACCACAACACACTGCAACAACACAACACACTGCAACACTACAACATAACACAACACCACAACACAATAACACACCACAGCAACACAACACAACAAAATAACACAACACCACAACATAACACCAAAACACAACACACCACAACACAACACACCACAACACAATACAACAACACAACAACAACACATCACCACAACACAACAACACACAACACAAAAATACACCACAGCAACACAACACAACAAAATAACACAACACAACAACACCACAACATAACACCAAAACAACATACCACAGCACCACAACACATCAACACAACAACACAACACAATACAACAACAAAACATCACATCAACACACCACAACACAACAACATAACACTACACAACAGTACAACACAACACCACAACACACAACAATACAACACAACCGAGTTCTGCATTTCTGGAATCCTCTGATAATTTATTGAGGCTGATCATCTGTGTAAAAAATCTCCTTCTGTTAAGAGTTTGATCTGGTGTTAAACTGCTTACAGGATTTACATCTTAAGCTCTTTTACATGCTTTTCCTTTCCCAGCTTCACCTGATGAGGTCAAAAGCTGCTAAACTTCTGGACAGGGAGGGAGGTTATAGCTAGAGAGCTCGCCCATGCCCATCACCAAGATTTTCACTCTTTCAGAAATGATTAGCTGTCCTGCACTGATTCACATCACACAGCGTTTGAGCTGGTTTAGACTCACTGTGGTGATGAAGCCCCAAGTTCAAGATCCCTTCAAGATCTGTTTAATCTAGTGTTGTATGACTGAACCTGTTAGTGCTGCCATCTGGTGACCAGACAAAACACCACATCACAACACCACAACACACCACAACACAACACACAACAGCACAACACAACAACACAACACACCACACCACAACACAACAAAACGACACAACACAACACAATACCGCAACAACACAACACAACACCACAACACACCACAACACAACAAAACGACACAACACAACACACAACACAACAACACAACACAATACCGCAACAACACAACACAACACCGCAACAACACAACACAACACCACACAACATAACAACACAATAAAAACACAACACATCAACACAACACAACAATACCACAACAACAACACAACAACATAACACAATACAACACAACAATACAACACCACAACACAACACAGCACACCACAACACACTGCAACAACACAACACAACACAACAACACACTACAACAACACAACACCACAACACACCACAACACAACAACAACACAACACACTGCAACACCATAACAAAACACACAACAGCACAACACAACAACAACACAACACATCAACACAACACACCGCAACACCACAACACAACACTACACAACAACACAACACCACAACAACACAACACAACAACGCAACACAACAACACAACAACAACACAACACCACAACAACAACACAACACCGCAACACCACAACACACTGCAACAACACAACACACAACAGCACAACACAACAACACAAAACAACACAACACATCAACACAACACACAGCAACACCACAACACAACACTACACAACAACACAGCACAACACCACACCACAACACAACACTGCAACAACACAACACAACAACATGACAACAACACAACACCATAAGACCACAACACAACTGTGTCTTGTTTCTCGCTCTCTCTCTCTCTCTCTCTCTCTCTCTCTCTGTCTCTCTGTCTCTCTCTCTGTCTCTCTCTCTCTCTCTCAGCTGATTTCAGTGCATGTGTTGATTGGCTGCATTGTAAGAGCCTCATCTTTGAAAAAGTGCTGGTGATGTTGATCCAGTCGCCTGAGGTGTTCAGTGTTGTACACTTATCCACTTTGTCCCTAAATCTAAAGACTTTTTTAAGGCGACTAGCGACAAATCAAGCTTCTTTTTCTGCTGTTATTTGACACTTTTGGAGATGAACACACATGTTCTTCAGTTCCTGTCCTCAGCAGCAGCTGCTGCCGTGAGCCCCGTCCCACAACCCTCACAGCGCTCAGTCTCTCAGTCCGAGCAGACCCACACCGCTCCACGTCCACACTGCAAATGAACTGCACATGCCCAGACCCGCCTCTGACCCCGCCCCCTGTTTACAGAGCGGGATGTAAATATAAATGCGTCTTCAGATAAATAAATAAATAAACAAATAAAACTAAGTATCTCTGCCAAACTGTCTGTTTTAGGGTCACTTTGTGGGTCTGAAGCCCGGATAAAGGAGGAGGGTTGAGCGTAGAGTAGCAGTTCCTCCCCACAGAACAGTCTTCTGATTAAATTTGATAAGCTAACATTTAACAACACAGAACTACATTGATTTATGACATTTATGTAAAAATGATTTATGTAATTTAGGATATTTTACATATTTCAAATGAAAAAAAGGATCAACTTAAGAAGTTAATTTATTCAGAGTTCATTTGTACACAATTATGCAAATTTGGACAATCATACAAATTAGGAGACGATGTCATTTAGTGACGTCTAGCGACCTTTAGGACAGTCAACAGCTGCTTTCCTTACTGAGGAGCTGCAGCAACACTGGCAGTGTTCACCACGCCAATGGCGATCACGCTGAGGCAGCTTGAGACTCTGTGGATTTCCTGCTGCTCTGACAGTCTTTTAGCTTCAGTCTTTTAGCTTCAGTCTTTAGCTTCAGTCTTTCAGCTTCAGTCTTTACCTTCAGTCTTTTAGCTGGTAGTTGTGTTATTTTCCTGTAAATATGGTGGTGGTCAGTAGTCTAGCTCTGGTCACATCAGTGTCGGGGTGAGGGCCCTTTATTTGTTTATTATTATTATTCTGTTCTACTGTGTTATATGAGGGAGGAGGTAAGACCACTGTATTTGATGTGTTTTTCTTTTTCTAGGTTATTTAGTAAGATGAGATGTGAGGTTTTGTTTATTTTGGTCTTTTCTCACCCTGAAGTTTTATGATGTTGACCGTTGTTTGTTTGTCATGTTGAAAATAATAAAAGATTTCACTTGAGCATCAGATCTGTTGTGCTGGTTTATTTCTCTCCCCAAAGCTCCAGACCTCAGCTTTACTATATTATAAACGGGGTGATGAACGGGGTCATAAGTTCACTTTTAATGTTGTAAATAAATCAGCCCAGGTTTCAGAAAGCAGTTGTAGCTAATCTACGGCTGTCAGTGGGCTTTAAGTTATATGTTGAGGTGATAAACTAAAGCAGTAATAAATGCTGTTTAATGTAGAAGGAGTTTTCTAATGAACCTGAATGAGCGTCTCTTACCAGCCTCACTGATCCACAGCCTCCTACCCTGCTACCTTTGGTGCAATTCTGTGACTCTTAATTGTAGAAGTAACACGGTAGGTCCTTTCTTAAATAAAAGGTTCAGGAGGAAAAAGATACAAGTGTGTGAAACTTTCAGAAACTGGAGGTGAAGAGCCGACAATTATCATTCACAAGCCCTGAAACATGCCAGCAGTCACTGTCCATCAGTTTGCTGGTAGGTTGAGATGTGCAGTGCTGTGAGTCCAGAAGCAGGATCAGGATCTTCATTCTAGACCAAGTCCATTTACACTGACGTTCCCACAGGTCTGAATGTCTGCTTTTGTAGAAGTTCATCAATTTAACCTGGAAAGCACAATCCTGGCCACGTCTTTCCCACTGTGGTACAGAACAGAAACACACACAGAGATCATGATCAAAGCTCTCTGATGAGGACGTTAGTCGTACAGCTAATCTAACAGCTCAGTGCTCTCTGGATCCAGTGGAGGAAGCAGGACGACGCCTTGGTTTGGTTCTTGTAGAGTCAATCCGGAATCTTCCCCGTCAATGGCCTCAATCTGAATCCCCTAAATACACACAGCCAGATAATTCACCTCACTTTTATTTATATAGAGTTTTTACAACAAATGTAGCCACAAAGCAGCTTTACAGAGATTTACATTTAAGGCAGTTAGCAGACGCTCTTATCCAGAGCCACTTACAAAGGATGTGTGTCAGAGCCTCTTTTGAGCAAGCCAGTGGCAACAGTGGCAAGGAAAAACTCCCTTGAGAGGAACCAAGACTGAAAGGTGGAACCCATCCTCCTCTGGTCGACCCCAGATCAAAATAAAAATCAAAACAAGAATAAAAACAATAATAGAACAAAAAGGTAAATCTGGCATCAAGCCAAACAAGATGAGAATGTGAGTGAGAGTGATAAAGTCCATGCAGGTAAACAGTCAGAAGCAGAGTCATGCAGGGAGGTGAGGATGAATCAGTGTGAGGCTCCAGAGCAGGACAGCGGGCAGGATGGCAGTGGAGAGCCAGGTCAGGTCAGGCGGTACCAGGATGGAACAGTTGGCCCCGGGCATCTCAGTACATGTGAAAGAGACAGAAAACAGAAAGGAGGGAAAACACAGAGGGTTAGGAGGAGCACAGGACAATGTTACAGGAGGAGGGGTGTTCAGGAGATGTCCGGCCTGTAAAGGAAGTAGATTAGAGAGACTGCAGAACTGATCAGGAACCTGTGAACAGAGAGCAGAACAGTCTAAACCTGTTAGTGTTCAGACAAGCTACATCAGCAAGGAGAACAGTACAGCGCACTGATGGATTCTCTGAAAGCTTGAGCTTAAAGGTAGGTTTTTAATCTAGATTTAAACACAGAGAGTGTGTCTGAGTCCCGAACAGCAACAGGAGGTTTATTCCAGAGTTGAGGAGCCTGATAAGAGAAAGTACTCCTCCAGCGTTGATTCTCCTGAAGCGAGGAACTGACAGAAGGTCAGCGTCCTGCGAGCGAAGTGTACGTGACTGGTTGTAGGTTCAAGAAGTTCCCCAAGAACTGTTTAGTGACTTATAGGTCAGAAGGAGTATTTTATAATCAGTGAACTGGTAACCAGTGCAGGGACGAGAGAATGGGACGAATATGGTCAGAGGACGCAGATGGTCATCATACCAAGACACTAACCTTTTCTTAACTGGTGCAACATGGTCAAGATTAGAGCGGAGCACAGACAGCAGATCATCTGTTTCATGCTCAGGGTCTAGAGGAGGACACGGGCAGGAGATGGTTAAATCTGGGAGGTTATTAATAAATACACAAGCTGTAGAGGTTGATATGGTACGCTTGCTCATAAAGCGAGGCTGCAGGGGGATGTCCTGGTTTAAGACTACATGATTAGGTAGTGGTCAGAGATGGAGTCAGGCTGAGAGATGCTGACTAAACTCTGTCTCAATATCCAGGGTCAGAACTAGGTGTGTATGGCTGCATCAATGAGTTGGACATCTAAGATTGATTAAACCAGTTCTAAAGGGTCCTGAATCTCCTCAAAGTGAATATTGAAATCTCCAACATTTAAAGTCTTATCAGTAGAGAAAGCTACCTCTGATAAGAAATCAGCAAATTCACTAAGAGAATCTGTATAAGGTTCAGGAGGACGACAGACTGTAATAAACAGAAGAGAGAGCTGCTTTTTAGAAGCCGGGGAAGAGTCGGACACTTTAAGACTCAGCACTTCAAACGATTTCACTTCAGAACCTGAGTTTTGGGTTTATGTCTAGAACTGGATCAGAGACTGAGGCTACTCCACTGCTGTGACCAGACCTGCGAGGAGAACTGCAGGAGTTCAAGCCTGGGGGAGTCGATTCATTCACAGCAATGATTCATTAGGTTTAACCCCCGTTTCACAAAGACACAGTGAACTGAGGAGGTTTTCAGTAATGATTTCATTGACTGACTGCTTTAGCTTCTAGAGATCCTACATTTAACAGCCCAAACTTAATGAGGGAAACACGAAGCTCTAATGTTGATTTAATCAGGTTGTTACGAGTCGAGCTTCTAAAGAAGAACCGAATCCAAACAGCGGTTCAGAGTCTCGCTCAAAATACCGGAGATCACATGATCGCCCGAAGTGACGCTTCGCACGCCACTGAACGTAATGACGTTCAAGGCGCGTCAATTTCCCGGGAGTATGAATATGAACTGAAATATGAACTGAAATAAAACAGTAATAGATAATTAATAATAAGTTTCTGTTTATTTCTGTGTTCAACAGATGTTCAGTCTACATGCAGATTAAACAGGGGATTTTTCACATCATCAAATATGATCAAACGTGGCTGTTTTATTTACGAGGAGAACAAAGCAGTTACACACTCAGATGAAACACATGCAGTTAAATGTAGATAAAATGACATTCAGTGAAGAGAAGAAACACAGGCAGACATCACTGTATGGAGCTCCCGTCTCAGTCTGGACGAAGCTGATGAACACAAGTGAATCAGGCGATGGAGGTGTAGTGTTTTATTAGAACAGCAGGTGGCGCAGTAGAGCTGAGGAGCTGAGAAGCACTTTGACTTCAACTGTGTTAAAAAGTCTCGGGCTGCGTCCAGAAACCCCCAAATTTACTGCTTTTTACTACTGATCCTCCTCCTCTCCTCCGAGACCCGGAAACTGGGTTTGTGGCTCCATCATGTCGCTTCTCCAAAAACCAGAGGAGGAAAGAAGCGACTTCCAGCAGAGGAGACCTGAGAGGATCCCACCCAGGAAGAGTGTTAAAGCTTTAGGAGAGAGATCACTGAGTGCTCCCAGAGACCACGGGGAAATAGAGGAAGCAGCACACAAGTCCTAAACGCTCAGATTCACTAATATTACTGATCTGATACAATGAGCAGTAAAGCAGTTCTAGAAATGTAGAGTTCAGAGAGACGAACACGCTCCCCTGCTTCTCTACACCTGGATTATTTACTGGAACTGAGCTGAAAAGCTTTATTAATCACCCTGTATATATATATATATATAGAGAGAGAGAGAGAGAGAGATAGATAGCAGCTGTGACATCTGCTGCACAGAGCAGCACGTATACAACAATTCTGTACATTTAACTTTTAATTGTGAATTATTTATATATTTAATTCAGTATTCATTCAGCACAAAAACACAAGCACACATTTCACAACACCTAAACACACCAAATGCATGTAGCCTAATGCAAAATCACTGACAAGGTATTCCAGCTGTAATAAGGGTTTTTTTTTTTCTCAAACTGGTGGTTCTCATTGTGTGCAAACTGACTTCTCTCAGGAGATCCTTCTCTCTGGAGAGGGAACTTCAATGCTTAACTCAAACTCTTTTACTTATGAGCTGAGCTCTCTTCAGCTACTTCATTTTACAACCCTGTTTTCTATTTTTGCAACTTCTCTCTTTCCTTCACTTCTGTGTATCGTACCGATCACCCCTCTACAAAGGTATAAGAGAGAAGTGCTGTTTGTCTCAGCCTTAAATGCTGAGACCACCAGCTGTGTCTGGTTGGCACTGATTACCCCTCAGGGGGATCTCTGGGGATTGGAGTTCCCTTGGATAACTGTGCCTCGCCGCCATCGCCCTCTGCTGGTAAGTGGCGGCCGACACAGCCTTAAATGCTGTGCATCTTTACAAAAGGTGAATTTAAAAATAAAATAAAATAACATTACTTTATTTCTACACAAATTCACTTACCCCAGACTTAAGACATGTTGAAGTTTTCTCACAGTTTCTTTGTTAAATTATAGATGCGGACATGTAGAATGTGAACAAACATCTGGGCTGATAAACTACATATTGTGTTATTATCAACAATATTGAAGATTGTGTCGTTTTTTCCTCCCTAAAAAGGTTTGCAGTCACAAATGATTAAGGAAACATTATAAGGTGAAAACTGCACAAACATCTGAACATTAAATGAAGCTGAGGCTGCAGTAATACTCACTGTTCACTGTTTCAGCTCTGCCGGTATGTTGTGGTACAGCAGTCTGTCCCAAGTCCAGTCAGCTCCTGAAACACATATTTCTTAATAAAATGATACAGTCAGCTACAGTTAATTCAGCGTCTCTGCTAATACATCTCAGTGTCTAATAAAACCCACAAACTCATGCTTACCTTGTGCTGCTAAAGCTAAAGATCCAGGTATGAGCAGGAGAGCAAATGTTGTCCTGCTCATCAACATCTAGACAAACAGCCGCTCCTGAAGCTGTTTAATTCTCGCTGCTCCGACTTAGTTTAGGAGGAGAGCTACTTTCAGACACTGTCCAACAATCCTTACTTCATTTCACAGAAACAAAAGTGAGTCTGGAGGTTTTAAATTCAGCTTCTTCACACTTTAATAAGAACTGATCAAATCTGGAGGTGAAGTTTAGTGAGACATGGCTAATGCAGCTCAGCTCAGCTCTTTACTCCAGCTGATCTTCACACAGCAGGAGCAGCTCAAACAGCTCAGGGCAGAAAGCCTGTGTTGTTGGATGAAGCACTAAATAAAAGTTAGTCCTTTCTTTTAGAAACGTGTAGAAAAGTGTTTTAGAGAAGTTTCTGAGTGAACTCCGTACATCACCACCCGACCACCCACATATTTTATGAACAATCCTCATTTAATGTAGCAGTGAAACCAGATCAGCACATCATCCATATGTGAACATTTGATATCTTTTTATTGGATGAAATAAAGCTTCAGATGTGAGTAAAAGAAAACACTGACAGACAGAAAGGGCTTCAGGACGTTTTCCACAGACCTTCAGAAAATGTCTCGACTGACGGACTGTTCTCAGGCCTGTTTTTAAGCTCTAATGTGGTTCTTCGTTCACTGGGTTCGTCTTTAACTCTGAGCGGTTCAGAAAGATCCAGCGTCTCATCGTCGAGGAGAAATGACTCCCAGCTGTTGGGGGATTCAGGTAAATGTGGGGGGCTCTCATCAGTTCTCCTGCTGAAGGCTTTGAGGGGGGCTGGAAGGTCTGGGGCAGCAGATCTACCAGCGTCTTCTACACAGCTGTCCAGAATTTGACTTACCTGCAGTTCACCTTTCTTCTTCACAGGGTTACATTAGACTCGCAGCTCCAACTCTTCTCCAGTTTAGACACAGCTGTGGACGGAGACACTGTGGACTCTGGAGGGACAGAAGACACGATGTCCTGTCTCTCTGTTACACTTTCAGACACTGATGAAAGCTCAGAGACTTTGTGAGTCCGTACAAGGAGGAGCCTCTTCATCTGGAAGCAGTCCGAGCAGAGGCAGAGCTCCTGACTCAGGCTGAAAGAGGAGCGGCTTTTATTCAGAGACATTCAGCCGTCAAATGCCCCCAACCATCTTCATCACCATCATCATCATCACCATCATCATCACCATCATCATCATCACCACCATCATCATTATCACCATCATCATCACCATCATCACCATTTTCATCATCACCACCATCATCATTATCATCATCATCATCATCATCACCATCATCATCATCATCATCATCATCACCACCATCATCATCACCATCATCACCACCATCATCATCACCATCATCACCATCATCACCATCATCATCATCATCGTCATCACCACCATCATCATCATCATCATCATCATCATCATCCTCATCAGCACCATCATCATCATCACCATCATCACCATGATCATCATCATCATCACACCATCATCACCATCACCATCATCATCACACACCACCATCATCATCACCATCATCATCATCATCATCACCATCATCACCATCACACACCACCATCATTATCCTCATCATCATCATCACTATAATCATCCTCATCATCATCAGCAGCACCATTATCATCATCACACACCACCATCATCATCACCATCTTCATCATCATCACCATCACAATCATCATCATCATCATCATCATCATCATCATCATCATCACCATTTTCACCATCATCACCACCATCATCATCACAAACATCATCATCATCACATCATCATCACCATCATCACCAGCATCATCATCACCATCATCACCATCATCACCATCATCATCGTCATCACCATCATCATCATCATCATCACATCATCATCATCACCATCATCATCTTCACCATCATCACCATGATCATCATCATCATCCCATCATCACCATCATCATCACACACCATCATCATCATCACCATCATCATCATCATCATCATCACACACCACCATCATCATCCTCATCATCATCATCACCATTATCATCCTCATCATCCTCATCAGCACCATTATCATCATCACACACCGCCATCATCATCACCATCTTCATCATCATCACCATCATCATCATCATCATCATCACCATCATCACCATCACCATCATCATCATCACCATTTTCAGCATCATCACCACCACCATCATCATCACCATCATCACCACCATCATCATCATCACATCATCATCACCACCATCATCATCATCATCACCATCATCACCATCATCACCATCATCATCATCACACACCACCATCATCATCACCATCATCATCAGCAGCAGCACCATCACACACCACTATCATCATCCTCATCTTTATCATCATCATGGTGTGTGTGTGTGTGTGTGTGTCTGGTTACAGTGTAAAACAGTGTAAAAAAAGTGTAAAAACTCCCTTTCAGGCTTTTTAACACAGTTGAAGCCAAAGTGCTTCTCAGCTCCTCAGCTCTACTGCGCCACCTGCTGTTCTAATAAAACACTACACCTCCATCGCCTGATTCACTTGTGTTCATCAGCTTCGTCCAGACTGAGACGGGAGCTCCATACAGTGATGTCTGCCTGTGTTTCTTCTCTTCACTGAATGTCATTTTATCTACATTTAACTGCATGTGTTTCATCTGAGTGTGTAACTGCTTTGTTCTCCTCGTAAATAAAACAGCCACGTTTGATCATATTTGATGATGTGAAAAATCCCCTGTTTAATCTGCATGTAGACTGAACATCTGTTGAACACAGAAATAAACAGAAACACTTCAGTGTTTTATTAGAGCTCATTTCACATCGTCTCCAGTTAAGACTCTCCAATACGGAGGAGCTTTATCAAGCACTTTTATTCTCTTTAGTCGGTTTGGAAACAACACCTGACCTTCAGAGAGAAACTGCTGCATGTTTTGTTGTCTTTTTAAATGAAAGCAGATTCTCACATTTTCTACATTTCTATTTCATTTCAGTTTATTTTCATAAAGTGGAGCAGAAGTAATTCACTATGGTACATGTCATGTTCCACATATTATGATTTTATTTGTGTACATAAAAATATTTTAGTTAATCCTTCAAATGAATTCTGATCTGGGTCTGTCTTTTCCTCTTTTCCTCTTTTGGGAACCTGATCCAGAGCACTCTGGACCTCAGACGGGGCAAAGGATCACCTTCCAACAAGACAGTGACTCAAGACAACACAGGAGTGGCTTAGAGACTCTGTGAACGCTCCTGAGTGGCCAACCAGAGCCCTGCTTTACACCCTATTAAAAATCTCTGGAGAGCCCTGAGAATGGCTGTCCACCGATGTCCCCATCCAACCTTACGGAGAGGATCTGTAGAGAAGAAAGGCCGAAAATCCCCAAATCCAGGTGATTTTAATAAATTTGCAGAAATTTCTAAAACTCTGTTTTCACTTTGTCGTTACGGGATAAACATGGTGCCAGTGTCTAAAGCTGTATAATTTCCTTCATAAATCCACTTTTATTAAAGATTTATGTTTCCTGATTAAGATTATATTAATAAAGTGTCAGAGAAAGAAAAACAATCCCAGCAACACTAAGTATAGAAAAATGTTCTCCTTTATATCTGTTATTATTTACAGTTATTAATTTGAGTTACTTTAATAAGCTGTTAAATAGTTGTAAACACTGTTTTCTTTAACTAGTTCATCATTTTCAGTTTAGAGAGTCAGAAATATTTTATTCAGGTTTAGGAGGGACTTTTATTTTGACAGAATTTCGTTCGCTACTCTGGTCAAGTGTTGCTAGCTTCACACTGCTAGCTCGTTGCGCTCGGGAACTGACGCGCCTTGAAACGTGATTGCGTAACGAAGCGTCACTTCCGGCGGTCACGTGATATGCGGTATGTTTGAGCGCGTGTTTGGATTCGGTTCTTCTTTAGAAGCTCGAGCTGTGATTCTTCACAGAGCGTCGAGCGACCGGCCCTCCTTTCCAGCTTTACTCTCAGCTCTGTTTCCTTCCTCTGAGACAGCTGCTGTGATCCTGGAGCTCTCTGCTCCCTGTGCTGCTGTACAGCTCTCTGTCTCACGGAGGGTCGTCGTCTCCTCTCCCGCACCGGAGAGGGCCTGTGGGGCGTCAGTCTGGCCTGGGGGCGTCGAGGACTCCTCCACCACCACCGCCGGTTTTCACCTCTGCTGACCGGTTCGAGGTCCTCGGAGCCCAAAGAGGAACCACGCTCTCCTGTTCTCCAGCTGCCCGTGTGCTGGACGTCGCCGGCCGGCCTCCCTTGGCGCTGTTCTCCGCCCGACGCGGAGGTCCAGAAGGAGCCCTGCCGCTTCAGAAAAACCCAGACGAGAGGATCATCGTCTTCCCCCTGCCCTCCTACCGACGAGTGAGCGAGCCGCTCCCCCAGCTCCTCTCGCTCCACTGCTGCTGCGGGACAGGTCCGTCCACGCTGACTCTGTAGAGAACTGGGAGAGCTTTCGGCTGTGTCCGGTCCTCTACCGCAGAGATGAGCTCCACCCGGTCCGGTCTGGGTCCGGCGTTCAGGTTAGTGAGCTGGACAGTGGGCAGGTGAGTGATTTACATGATTTACTGGATTTAATCATCATTTATTCTGTGATTTCTCTGCTTGTTTTAAACAGTAATAAATCAGTGTCCCTCATAGTGTCTCAGACTAACCCTGCAGTATGGAGACTGTCTGTCCTCCACATGGTTTATAACTGGAGCTTCAGAAAATCTGCTTTAAAAATCTTATTAGAATTAATATCAATTATTTTGCTGCACCATCATTCAGTACTACTGCTCTTAATGATATTCAGGGATTGTGCTGCTGCTGCTGCCTCCATCCTAAGAGTAGAAAACTGGTAAATGATCATCAGCCCAGATTATCAGTGTTATCCTCCTGATTTCAGTGTAAAGCCGTTTTCATCTAGAGAACGTTTCTGATCCATGAACTTTGCATTGTACATTACAGACCCTGTAGCAGTGGTCAGTGTTGGTCAGTGTCTGATCTCCAGTATCTGGATCAGTCTGCTAAGTACTGAGGTGCTTTCCTCTCTGTCTTTGGAGAGCGTGTACTTTCGTAGCATCTGTGGCAACAGCAAAGGAGAATTCGTCTAAGGCTTTATTTCTAAAAAAAAAAAAAAAAAAAAAAGTTGTTAAAGATGATGAGAACTTTCTGATTCCTGTACAGTGGCCAAAAAAGTATTGTCAGCCACTAATTGTGCAAGTTCTCCTACTTAGAAAGATGAGAGGTCTGTAACTTACATCATAGGTACGCTTCAACTACGAGAGACGTTATGGTGGAAAATGAGTATTTGGTTAATAACAAAAGTTCAGCTCAATACTTTGTAACATAACCTTTTGTTGGCAATGACGGAGGTCAAATGTTCCCTGTAGGTCTTCACCAGGTTAGCACACACTGTAGCTGGTATTTTGGCCCAATCCTCCATGCAGATCTCCTAGAGCAGTGATGTTTTGGGGCTGTCGCTGGGCAACAGACTTTCAACTCCCTCCACAAATGTTCTATGGGGTTGAGGTCTGGAGACTGGCTAGGCCACTCCAGGACCTTGAAATGCTTTTTTCAGAGCCACTCCTTCATTGCCCAAGCGCTGTGTTTGGGATCACTGTCATGCTGGAAGACCCAGCCATGTTCCATCTTTAATGCTCTCACTGATGGAAGGAGGATTTGGCTTAAAATCTCGATACATGGCCCTGTTCATTCTTCCCTTAACACGGATCAGTCGTCCTGTCCCCTTTGCAGAAAATCAGCCCCAAAGCATGATGTTTCCACCCCCATGCTTCACAGTAGGTATGGTGTTTTTGGGATGTTTAATAAGAATGAATTTTGCCCTGCTGAGGCCAGGGAGCTGCCTTAGGGTGCACTCCATACAATTAGTACACACTGTGTTGTATGAGCAACTTACTGTTCGGTTATGGGATGTAACCACTAGGAAGAGGCCGACTCCTTTGGATAGGCTGCGAGGGTGTTTGTACTATGAAAGACGTTATGAAGTGGTGCAGGTGCACTGCGGAACCACTCTAATTTGGTCTTCATATCCAAATATAAGGATTTAATACGTCCATGTTCACGTTATATTAAAGGTATGCTTGCTGGTCATAATGTATTGGCAATATGTTAACAGGTCTATACAGCTGTTTAAAGTAATGTAATACTGTAAACTAACGTTTATATGATCAATTATATAACTTGTTTTTCATGAGGGTGCTGTTATCAACCACTGGAATGAAGGGTCAAGGGAAGACTGTGCCTGGTGGGAGCGGTTGGCCCCCGCCTCCGTCCACGCACAGTTCTTCATTTTGTTAAAGATATAAGGGACGGGACCCCCTTACCTGGTGAGAGTCGGCCGAGTGGAACTGCAGGTCCAGCTCGTGGTTTACTGAGACGGCTGTCTCTTACCAGGATCGAAGGGCTCTCCTGATCCAGTGAGTGGTGAGTCACAATGAGACTGGCTGTTAAACTGAAAGCGTTCTGCCAAGTTTGCTCTCGGTTTTTTTTGTTGATTGTGAAATAAAGGGACATTTTTATACGGGACCTCTGGTGTGAAACCGGAGTTATTTGACGATCTTCCCTTTGATTCAATATTTCACAAAACAGGATGCAACTCTACATTTTTCTTTCTCCAAAAGCGTGTGGGGCTTCAGATCAATGGAGATTATCAATGGTCTTGTATGTCTTCCATTTTCCTTTAATTGCTCCCACAGTTGATTTATTCACACAAAGCTGCTTGCCTATTGTTGATTCACTCTTCCCAGCCTGGTGCAGGTCTACAATTTTCTTCCTGGTGTCATTCGACAGCTCTTTGGTGTCTGTTTGAGGCTGTGGACCGATAATGAGGTCAAACAGGTGCCATTAATACAGGTAACGAGTGGAGGACCGAAGAGCTTCTAAAAGAAGTTACAGGTCTGTGAGAGACAGAAATCTTGCTTGTTTACCAAATTCTTAATTTTCACCATAATTTACCATACATTTTTTAAAAAATCCTGCTATGTGATTTCCTGGATTGTTTTTCTCATTTTGTCGCTCAAAGTTGAAGTGTACCTATGATGAAAATTGGACCCCTCTCATCTTTCTAAGTAAGAGAACTTGCACAACCAGTGGCTGACTAAATACATTTTTGTGTATTACCCCAAGCAGTAATAGCCATCCGCTCTCATCAACTTTTCAGCCGTTACTGGCGAGCATTTATACACTCACGACTGCTTGGATGAAGTGCTTGTTGTGCACACAAGTATTTGCATGCAGTTCTTGCCATTATGGGCAGGCGTTTATCGTTGGTGCGCCACCATGTTATCGGATCATCATCTACATCAAAGGTTGGTTCCTGTTCGTATGCTGCCGGTTCAGCAGTAGCTCTTCAGTAATAGAGGTTCCTGATTGGTTTTGTTTTGGACAAATGGCTGCCTTTTTTTATATATATTTTTATCCCTCTTTTTGTTTAGAGCCCCAGCACTTGGAGCTTCTTGAGTAAACAATGAAGCACTTTTGTAAATCGCTCTGGATAAGAGCATCAGCTAAATGGTGTAAATGTAAATATAGTACCACCGATATGAGGAAATGTAAATGAAATCATGCATGTCTACTATTTACAATTTACGGTCATCGTGTATTTGTGGGGTATAAGAAGTGGAACGCTGTACAGCAAGGTGTTTTTAAATCGGGCACTGTTCTCAAGTCTTCCACTGGGGTTACATTTACTGCAGGATTAAAGTGTTTCTCTACATTCCTGAGACTGACTGACTGAGTTGATTCTTTAAGCGCGGAGAAGCAAATCCCACTACCACAGTTTTTCCCAATATTCCTCTGGGTTCAGAGTTTTCAGAGACAGGATCAGAAACCGACAGAGGCGGCCGCCGTCATCCCAATGAGTGATTCTGAGTCAATTCAGGCGCTCTACTGACTCCGAGACTCTGTACCCGAGGTGACTAAGTAAATTAATTAGACTGCTTGCCTTATGAATATAGAATAAACAGGAGGAGACGAGACGCCGTATTCTTAGACCTTCAGGTTACTTTAACCCGGAGACTTTTTGCAGTGATCCGGAATCAAAGGACGAAGATGTCCAAAGCATTGCCTTAAGATCATTTCAGTCTCTGAACTGGGAATATCTCGGGATCCAGATTTGTTTTAAATTGGAAGATTCTAAGATATTGTCTATTGGAATATTTTGATTCTCAGGGTTGTTTAAAGCAGAGAATTTTTCAGGGATCCAAATGTATTAAAATTCAAAGTTTCTCTGACAAGATTTTAGGATATTTAATTCTTAGTACTGTTCAACCGAGAGAATTTTGTAAAGAGATCCGAATTTATATTTGTAGAAAATTCAAAGATTTTAAAGAAGGCTTTTTTTTTTCGTTTTTTTTCTCAGGGATGTTTAAAGACAAGGGAGCAAAGTTTATAATATCCAAAGAGTTTGGACTGTACACGTGAAATTAAAGGCAGTGAAAAGTAAACTGGTTTATATCTGTCTCTAGCTGCATTGTCCTCAACAACAGACATTCAAGCAAAACAAACTTGCATCAACCGCATCAAGCCTCGTCTTGCATCAAGACGAGGATTACTCTGATTTGGTGGCTAATTACTCTGATTCATGCTACGCAGGAGGAAGAGCGTTCTTTTATAAAGCCCCAACTTTGGAACAAGCTCCCTGTTAATATCCCAGGAATCAGACCCACTCTCAGTCTCTAAATCTAGATGAAACACTTCTCTCTTTACACCAGCTTTCAGAGAACTCTCCAGTTGTGTGTTCTGTCCTGCTCTGATTCCAGGCTTTTTATTACTATTATTGTGGTTGTGTCTCTAACTATTTCTGTAACTATCCTAACCCCTCTCTTCCTCTTTTACATGTACTAAAATGCCCTGCCGTCCAGTCTGGAGGTGTCCATTCATCCATGTGCCGGAATCAGGCCTGTCCCTCTTCTCAGCATGGACTTTAACATTAACACTGAGCAAATGTCCAGCACCTTCTCATACTGCATAACCTGCTCCTACCTTAGCTATAGCTCTTCATTAACTCTCTGTCCAGCACCTACTCACATTCCTACTTCATAACCTGTTTCTACATTAGCTATAGCTCTTCATTAACTCTCTGTCCAGCACCTACTCACACTCCTACTTCATAACCTGTTTCTACATTAGCTATGGCTCTTCATTTTCTCTCTATCCAGCTCCTACTCACACTCCTACTTCATATATAAATAAAGTCTGAATTGAATTGGCTGTGTGACTCCTTCAGTACCTTCATTCTCTACTATTGTCGCCAGATGCCGCGAGGTCCTGAAGGAACACTGCTGCACGCTTCTGGACATGGTCTTCTGCCCCCTGCCCACCTACTGATGAGTGAGCGAGCCGTTTACCCAGCTCTTTGAGCTCCACTACTGGCTGCGGGACCGATGTGTTGCATAGTTGGCAGGTAATTCATTTACATTACTGGATTTTATAATCATTTATTATATAAGTGTAGCCATCCTAAGTGTAGGAAAACTGGTAAATGATCATCAACCCATATTATTAGTGTTATCCTCCTGATTTCAGTGAAGCTAAGCTATTTTCATCTAGAGAACGTTTCTGATCCATCTACAGTTTTTAATCTTAGGCCCACCTTCTCCTCACTGCATGCTCAGCTTCTGGGAGAGGGGTCAGAGTAAATGTGTCATTTTCAATGAGGGAAGTCCTTTCCTCTTTCATAGCGTCGACCCAGAATGTTGATTTAGTTGAGTCTCTTTAAAGCTCTGTGGTTCATTACAGACCCTGTAGCAGTAGTCAGTGTTGGTCAGTGTCTGATCTCCAGTATCTGACTCCGTCAGCTAAGTACTGAGGTGCTTTCCTCTCTCTCTTTGGAGAGCGTGTACTATCACTCAGTAGCTTTTATGATTTCATCCTTAGTTTTAGAAAGTTCACAGACTGCACGTGAGTAATCCTTGGTAAACGCCAGAGTGGATCTACATCCTTCTTTTACACACTGGATCTATAGGAGCAGCAAGGTCAGTATGTACTAGTTCAAGTACTGCTTTTGCTCGTGCATCAGGTTCTGTTTCTACTCTGAGCAGATTTCTCTTGTCTGCAGACTTCACAGTTCAGTTTATCAATCTTACCCTTGATCTTCATGCTCTCTACTGCATAATGTGAAACATCATAATTACAGTGAACAAGGATTTCATCCTGTTTGAATATTGTAACACTGCAACCATCACCACTGTGATCATTGACCACATTCAGGTAATAAAGCCTATTGTACTCTTTAATGGGGAACTTGGTATCTTTTTTGGGGCTTTGTCTTCTGTATCTGAGCCAGTTGTTGTGATCTTTGTGCTCTCTACTCACTGTATTTTTGTACTGTACTCGCTCACTGATTGTCATCTGTATTTTTACTCCGAGGCTACCACGGAGGAACGAGCCCTCCTGGAGGTCGTCAAGCTATTACGGCAGATCCAGCTGCTAATGTAGAGACAGTCCAAACTCCACTGATGGAAGATGAGGCTGGAGGCTGCCCGTGACTCCTCCAACGCTGCCGTCTTAATTCCAGCACTACCGGCGCGGCAGACACAGAAGGTCTTCGTCTCACTCCTGCACCTGAGAGGGTCTGGAAGTGTCAGTGTGGCTGGGAAAAGCAAAGGACGACTCCACCACCACAGCCGGTTTTCAGCTCTGCTAACTGGTTCAAGTTCCTCTTTTGTAAAAACACTGAAAAGTATCAACCCTAAAGAGTAATGCCATGGTCACCTGTTTTCCAGGTGCTTGTGTCCTGGACGTCGCCAGGTGGCTTTGGCACCATCGTTCTCCACTATTCTCCGGCTGATACAGCGTGGCCCTGAAGAAGCACAGCCGTACGCTTCTGGACACTGTTCGCCTGGGGTCCATCGTTCTCTCTGGGAACATCAAGAAGGTGCCAGGACTGACTGACCCTTCCCAGTCACGCTGTCAGGTTAGTTTACTGCATAGTTGGCAGGTAAGTGATTTAAATGATTTACTTGATTTCACCCATTTATTCTGTCATTTTTCTGCTTGTATTAAAAGTAATATATCAGTGTCACTCATAGTATCCGACACATCCTGCAGTATTGAGACGGTCATGGTTTGTAATTGTAGCGTCGGAAAATCTGCTTGAAAATCTTATCAGAATTTATATGAATTCTTCCATCTTTCCGAGTACAAGCAGTTCTGCATTGAATTTGGGCTGTTGAACAATCAGTGGCTGACTAAATACTTTTTTGCCCCACTGTATATTTAAGTTCTCCTACTTGCAAAGATGAGAGGTCTGTAATGGTCATTACAAAATCCAGGAAATAATTGTTAAAGAATTTATCTGTAAATTATGTTGAAAATAAGTATTTGGTCTCTCACAAACAAGCAAGATTCCTGGCTCTCACAGACCTGTAACAACTTTAAGAAGCTCTTCTGTCCTCCACTCGTTACCTGTATTAATGGCACCTGTTTGACCTCGTTATCTGTATAAAAGACACCTGTCCACAGCCTCAAACAGTCAGACTCCAAACCTCCAACCTGCTTAAGCCAGCACATGTCCAGACCCATCTGATGTGAACCACCTTGGTTTACTAAAGGTGTAGGTCTGTTTATTACATTGGTGGGGGTCATAATATCGGTTTACACAGAGACCTTGGAAGCGGACTCTTTTTACATGTATGATGAACTTAAAACTCTAAATGTAAAAATACAGGTAATTTTGGAAAGTTGATTCTTTAAGTGCAGAGAAGCAAATCCCACTACCACAGTTTGAGGTTCCACAGAGATCCCAATATTCCTCTGGGTCCAGAGTTTTCAGAGACAGGATCAGAAAGCGACAGAGGCGGCCGCCGTAATCCCAATGAGTGATTCTGAGTCAATTCAGGCGCTCTACTGACTCCGAGACTCTGTACCCGAGGTGACTGTAAGCTAATTGAAGGTGACCGCTTGCCTTACGAATTACGGGTCGCCATTTTCGTAGACCTTCAGGTTACTTTAACCCGGATCCCTTTTAATATTTTCCTTTTCATATTTGTTTTAGACTATTGACTTTTTGCAGCGATCCAGACTCAAAGGATGAAGATGTCCAAAGCATTGCCTTAAGATCATTTGAGTCTGACATTTGGAAACATTTAGAAACTTCAGTACCCCTATCTGTCAGTACGGATACAATTCTAACAGTGGATGTTTCAGGCTTACCACTCTCAGAACATTTCTGCAGTGCTGTGAAGGTGAAATTGGGTAATAGAACAGTAAAACACTGGTTTATAGTCTCCACACATTGCCCCGTGAATTTACTAAGACGTGACTTATTGGGAGCTTTCGGTCTAAATCTGCAATGTACAGATTCAGGGTTTTCTGCTGCTAGTCCTAGTATAGGGAGATTTCCACTTCAAAGAGGCCCAGTAGAATATTCTTGATCTGACAGAGCAGAGAACCTGATGCGTCACATGGAGTTCTGTCAAATGTTGAATGGGAAAATCCTTTTTACATTGTTTTATTTGTCTCCAGATGGTGTTGACTGTGTGTATGACCATATTGTGGTACAAAAGATACCAGCTGAAACAATATCCGTATCTTAGAGTGGTATGAAAGTTTGGGCACCCTTGATAATTTTGATGATTTTCCTTTATAAATCATTGTTTGTGCTGATCAGCAACTTCAGTTAAATATATCAAGGCAGATGAACACAGTAATATTTGAGAAGAGAAATGAAGTTTATAGGATTTACAGAAAGTGTTCAATAATTATTCAAACAAAATAGGCAGGTGCATAAATTTGGGCAGCCCAACAGAAAAATGACATATGTAGTAGGTCCTCCTTTTGCAGAAATAAAAGCCTCTAAACGCTTCTTATAGCTTCCAGTGAGCGTCTGGATTCTGGCTGAAGGTATTTTGGAAGGTATTTTCTTCTTTACAAAATGCAACATTGCTAAACTCATACAATCAGCATACTATCCCAGGGGGAAGCTGGGAAGCTGGTGCATGTGTTCAGAACCTCAAGGCTGGACTACTGCAGTGCTGTAGGCTGGAAGTTTAGGTAAATCTCTTCATAAGCTCCAGCTTGTTCAGAATGCTGCTGCCAGGGTACGAACAAGAGCTAGGAAATCTGATCATATTAGTCCAGTTCTTTCATCCTTACACTGGTTACTTGTTAAATTCAGTACAGATTATAAAATACTTCTAATATATTAATCTCTCAATGGTCTGACCCCACATTATCTGGAGGAACTTCTTACACCTTACAGCCCTCCACGTACACTCCACTCGCAAGATGCTGACCTATTATCAGTCCCACGTATTAGAAAAAACAGTGCGGGAGGACGAGCGTTCTTTTATAAAGCCCCCAACTTTGGAACAAGCTCCCTGTTAATATCCGGGAATCAGAACCACTCTCAGTCTTTAAATCTAGATGAAAAACTTCTCTCTTTACACCAGCTTTCAGAGAACTCTCCAGTTCTGTGTTCTGTCCTGCTCTGATTACATTTCACCACTGTTCTGTCCTGCTCTGATTCCAGGCTTTTTATTACTATTATTGTGGTTGTGTCTGTAACTATTTCTGCTACAGGTCTCTCACTAAACGTAAAGCTTGTTCTAATCTTCATCTTTTTCTCTCTCTCTCTCCTCATGTCCTGAGCTGCCTGCCTGGAGTTGCCCTTTTTTGGTTCAGTTCCTGTGTCTTGGTATCAGGCCTGTCCCGCTACTCAGCAGAGTTCCAACTCAACCATCCTAACCACCACCCCCCCTCGCTGAGCTGCCCTACCGTCCAGTCTGAAAGTGTCCGTTCATCCATGTTCTGGAATCAGGCCCGTCCAGCACCTACTCACACTCCTACTTCATATCCTGCTCCTACATTAGCTATAGCTCTTCATTATCTCTGTCCAGCACCTACTCACACACACACTTCATATATAAAGTCTGAATTGAATTGGCAGCGTGATTTCCTTCAGTACCTTCATTCTCTACTATTGTCGCCAGATGCCGCGAGGTCCTGACGGAACACTGCTGCACGCTTCTGGACATATTCTTCTGCCCCCTGCCCACCTACTGATGAGTGAGCGAGCCGTTTACCCAGCACTTTGAGCTCCACTACTGGCTGCGGGACCGATGCGTTGCATAGTTGGCAGGTAATTCATTTACATTAATTACTGGATTTTTATAATCATTTATTATATAAGTGTAGCCATCCTAAGTGTAGGAAAACTGGTAAATGATCATCAACCCAGGTTATCAGTGTTATCCTCCTGATTTCAGTGTAAAGCTATTTTCATCTAGAGAACGTTTCTGATCCATCTACAGTTTTTAACCTCAGGCCCACCTTCCCTTCACTGCATGCTCAGCTTCTGGGAGAGGGGTCAGAGTAAATGTGTCATTTTCAATGAGGGAAGTCCTTTCCTCTTTCATAGCGTCGACCCAGAATGTTGATTTAGTTGAATCTCTTTAAAGCTCTGTGGTTCATTACAGACCCTGTAGCAGTAGTCAGCGTTGGTCAGTGTCTGATCTCCAATATCTGAATCAGTCAGCTAAGTACTAAGGTGCTTTCCTCTCTCTCTTTGGAGAGCGTGTACTATCACTTAGTAGCTTTTATAATTTCATCCTTAGTTTTTAGGAAGTTCACAGACTGAACCGGAGTAATCCTCAGTAAACGCCAGAGTGGATCTACAACCCTCTTTTGCTCACTGGATCTATAGGAGCAGCAAGGTCAGTATGTACTAGTTCAAGTACTGGTTTTGCTTGTGCATCAGGTTCTGTTTCTACTCTGAGCAGATTTCTCTTGTCTGCAGATTCACAGTTCAGTTGATCAATCTTACCCTTGATCTTCATGCTCTCTACTGCATAATGTGAAACATCATAATTACAGTGATCAAGGATTTCATGCTGTTTG
Source organism: Salminus brasiliensis (assembly GCF_030463535.1). Lineage (NCBI taxonomy): Eukaryota > Metazoa > Chordata > Actinopteri > Characiformes > Bryconidae > Salminus > Salminus brasiliensis. Next base: position 20,462,443 of record NC_132880.1, read on the forward strand.
AATATTGTAACACACTGCAACCATCACCACTGTTGCACTCTTTAATGGTGAACTTGGTATCTTTTTTGGGGCTTTGTCTTCTGTATGTGAGCCAGTTGTTGTGATCTTTGTGCTCTCTGCTCCCTGTATTTTTGTACTGTACTCGCTCACTGATTGTCATCTGTATTTTTACTCAGAGGCGACCACGGAGGAACGAGCCCTCCTGGAGGTCGTCAAGCTATTACGGCAGATCCAGCTGCTGTTGTAGAGGCAGTCCAAACTCCACTGATGAAAGACGAGGCTGGAGGCTGCCCATGACTCCTCCAACGCTGCCATCTTAATTCCAGCGCTACTGGCGCGGCAGACACAGAAGGTCCCTAAAGAGTAATGCCATGGTCACCTGTTTTCCAGGTGCTTGTGTCATGGACGTCGCCAGGTGGCTTTGGCACCATCATTCTCCACTATTCTCCGGCTGATACAGCGTGGTCCTGAAGAAGCACAGCCGTACGCTTCTGGACACTGTTCAGAAAAAGACACCAGAATCATGGTCTCCTACCCCCTGACCACTTAACGATGAGTGAGCAAGCAGTTTCCTCAGCTCCTCTCGCTCCACTGCTGGCTGCAGGACCGGTCTGTCTGCACTGACTTCGTAGACAGCTGGGAGAGCTTTTGGCTGTGTCCCGTCCTCTAAAACAGAGATGAGCTTCACTTGAGCTGCCTGGGGTCCATCGTTCTCTCCGGAAACATCAAGAAGGTGCCAGGACTGACTGACCCTTCCCAGTCACACTGTCAGGTTAGAGAACTGCATAGTTGGCAGGTAAGTGATTTACATGATTTACTTGATTCCACCCATTTATTCTGTCACTTTTCTGCTTGTATTAAAAAGTAATAGATCAGCGACACTCATAGTATCCGACGCATCCTGCAGTATTGAGACGGTCATGGTTTGTAATTGTAGCGTCGGAAAATCTGCTTGAAAAATCTTATTAGAAATTATATGAATTCTTCCATCTTTCCGAGTTCAAGCAGTTCTGCATTGAATTTGGGCTGTTGAACAATCAGTGGCTGACTAAATACTTTTTTGCCCCACTGTATATTTAAGTTCTCCTACTTGCAAAGATGAGAGGTCTGTAATGGTCATTACAAAATCCAGGAAATCACATTGTAGAATTTTTAAAGAATTTATTTGTAAATTATGGTGGAAAATAAGTATTTGGTCTCCCTCTGGCTCTCACAGACCTGTAAATTCTTTAAGAAGCTCTTCTGTCCTCCACTCGTTACCTGCATTAATGGCACCTGTTTGACCTCGTTATCTGTATAAAAGACACCTGTCCACAGCCTCAGTCAGACTCCAAACCTCCAACCTGCTTAAGCCAGTACATGTCCAGACCCGTCTGAAGTGAACCACCTTGGTTTACTAAATCAAGGCAGTAGGTCTGTTTATTACATTGGTGGGGGTCATAAAATCGGTTTACACAGAGACCCTGGAAGCGGACTCTTTTTACGTGTATGATGAACTTCAAACTCTAACTAAAAATACAGGTAATTTTGGAAAGTTGATTCTTTAAGTGTGGAGAAGCAAATTCCACTACCACAGTTTTGGAGGTTCCACATAGATCCCAATATTCTTCATGGTCCAGAGTTTTCAGAGACAGGATCAGAAAGCGACAGAGGCGGCCGCCGTAATCCCAATGAGTGATTCTGAGTCAATTCAGGCGCTCTACTGACTCCGAGACTCTGTACCTGAGGTGACTGTAAGCTAATTGAAGGTGACCGCTTGCCTTACGAATTACGGGTCACCATATTTTTAGAACTTCAGGTCAACTTTGGAACAAGCTCCCTGTTAATATCTGGGAATCAGACCCACTCTCAGTCTTTAAATCTAGATGAAACACTTCTCTCTTTACACCAGCTTTCAGAGAACTCTCCAGTTCTGTGTTCTGTCCTGCTCTGATTACATTTCACCACTGTTCTGTCCTGCTCTGATTACAGGCTTTTTATTACTATTATTGTGGTTGTGTCTGTAACTATTTCTGCTACAGGTCTCTGACTAAACATAAAGCTTGTTCTAATCTTCATCTTTTTCTCTCTCTCCTCATGTCCTGAGCTGCCTGCCTGGAGTTGCCCTTTTTTAGTTCAGTTCCTGCGTCTTGGTATCAGGCCTGTCCCTCTACTTGGCATGGGCTTTAACATTAACACTGAGCAAATGTCCAGCACCTACTCATACTTCATAATCTCCTCCTACATTAGCTATAGCTCTTCATTATCCCTCTGTCCAGCACCTACTCACCTACTTTATAACTGTATATTATTAGTTTTCTTATTATACAGAGCTTGAAAGTCGAGCGGAGCAGAGTTCTGTTATTCACTACTTCTGCGGTTTTGCTTTTATGCCTTCGAACTCTTCAGCGAGTGTGGACTTGAGTTATGACCTGAGAAGCTCAGAGACGTCTGTTTTCAAAGCACAGAGAATCTCTTCATCTCCATGTCTGTTAGCTTAGATGGCGAGGTTGATCTGCTAGGCCTGTTTGCAGTGTTTCTTCTCTTGTATGGAAATTGTCTGAGATTTTTAGCCATTATATGAACCATTGAGGAGTTTTTGGCTGTAGATCCAAATTAGTGATCTGAAAACTTTTTGATGACTTCTTAATGTCGTACAGAGCTAAATTTCAATCTTTTATGGGAGCTTCTGGGAGATGAGTCGAGTCACTTGTGTTTCCATAAGCTTTGTCTAAACTGAAACCGGAGCACCTTACAGTGAAGTCTGCCTGTGTTTGTTCTTTTAATTGAACATTAGTTTTTATGTAATCTCTCATATGTCCATTTATATTCAGCTTGTTATGCTCAGGTCTACAGTGGGACCGGGGAATTTACACGCTTGAAACGTGACTGCTTAAAACGAAGCGTCGCCACCACAGCCGGTTTTCATCTCTTCCAACCAGTTTGAGGTCCTCAGCTCTTCTACTTTACCTTCACCTGCTTAATCCCTCAAGGACAACCCCTCAGGGCAGTGTTCTCATTGATGGAGATTCTACTGAAAACCACTTAAAAGTATCGAGCCCGAAGAGTAACACCACTGTCTCCTGTTTTCCAGATGCAGTGTCCTGGACTTTGCCAGGATGCTTCCCTTGGCACTGCGGCAACGTGATGCCTTTGGCACAGTGCTTCTCTACTATTCTCCTCCTGACGCAGCGAGTTCCTGATGTTAGTGAACTGAATAATCAGCAGGTAAGTATTTTTTTTCTATTTTAATAATTATTTATTCTGTCATTTTTCTGCTTGTATTAGCAATTTGGTCAGTGTCTGATATTCAGTATAGGACACCCAGTCAGCTAAGTACTGAGGTGCTTTCCTATCTCTCTTTGAAAAGCGTGTACTGTGTTTATCTCCCTCTGTTTGAGCACCATCTTGAGCTTCAGTTTAAGACTCTTGAACCTCTTCTGGAGTCTGATCAACACTGCTGGCTGTTGGAATGGGGGGTACACTCCTCTCACCTTGGGATCATCAGCTGTCATTGACTGGTCAGTCTAAGTTTGCTGTTCTTTAACACACTTTGTATAAAATTTCATAAGCCTGTGTTTAAGGACTTACCCTGTGTCTGGATAGTAGACTAGGTATGATGGACTGTTCTTGTTGTACCTACAAAGACTCCCTTTCACATTTTGACTCTAGCTTCTATCTGTCATGTTTGCAAGTGTAGCATGCTGCTCCAAATACTCTCCTCTTTGAAAGGCTTTCTCTGTCAACGTAGAGTCATTGAATACATATATAAAGCTGCTGCGGTCTCACGCCTTACCCCCTGCTTACAGAGTAATGACTGTAAATGTGTTGCTGTGAACTCTGAACCATTATGTGAACAAATACATTTTACTGATCCATATGGAGAAGAATCGGCCAAACATCTCTCAGTAGCTTTAACTGTTTCACCCTTAGTTTTCAGGAAGTTCACAGACTGCATCTGAGTAATCCTCAGTAAATGTCTGAGTGACTCTCCAACCCTGGATCTGTCCAAAAGCTCCTTAAATTAGTAACCTCATTAAATATTCACGAAGCTTCAGCCGCATTGGTCAGTATATAATGCACAGTCTCAGCCAATCAGGAGCCTCCACTGTAAATCAGCAGGGTGGTCTTGCAGCAGTGTGCAGGGCGAACGAACCGGTGTGACTGAGCTCTGTAGCTCCTCTGGAAGACTAAACTGTAGAAACTGCTCAAGCTGTGTGGCTGTGGGTGCGTTTAATTTTGAGTCTGTGACACAAAGTAAGCTGCTGTTCATTTAGTTTGGGAATGGCTTAGTTCTGTTGCTATGCTAGCTTTCTCCTTAGCAATGTAGCTTCAGTGCTTACCTATGTATTACTGAATTTTCATGGTTTCTGTTATTTCTTCATGTTTCACACTACTGAGCTGGTTTAGGTTAGTATGGATGGTGTAATTCTGTGGATTTGTGCTAAATTTGTGTTCTTAGTCAACGTCCTGGTGTTTATTGAACTGCTGCTCAGTTTCCTCTTTTCGTCCTTGTGGGGGCGCTAAAACCCAATAGATTAACCTTTGAAAACGGTCAGAGGCAGGTTAAACTGAACTGTGAAGTCTGCAGACATCAGCTTTATCAATCTTACCCTTGATCTTCATGCTCTCTACTGCATAATGTGAAACATCATAATTACAGTGAACAAGGATTTCATGCTGTTTGAATATTAAAACACACTGCAACCTTCACCACTGTGATCATTGACCACATTAAGGTACAATAGGCTTTAGTACTCTTTAATGGTGAACTTGGTACCATTTTTGTGGCCCTGTCTTCTTTATCTGAGCCAGTTGTTGTGATGCTTGTGCTCTCTGCTCCCTGTGTTACTGTACAGTACTCTGTCTCACTGACTGTTGTATGCGTTTCTGTCTGTGTGTTTACTCGGAGGCAACCACGGAGGAACAAGCTCTCCAGGAGGTCATCAAGCTTGTACAGCAGATCCAGCTGCTGTTGTAGAGGCTGTCCAAACTTCACCAACGGAAGACAAGACTGGAGGCTGCCTGTGTCTCCTCCAACGCCGGGGTCTTAATTCGAGCACTTCCGGCACGGCAGACACCGAAGGTCGTCATCTGGAAGTGTCAGCGTGGGTGGGAAAAGCAGAGGGCTGGTTCGCTTTGGCACCATCGTTCTTCACTATTCTCCTGATGCAGTGCGGCATCCGGTCCTCTAACACAGAGATGAGCTTCACTTGAGCCGCCTGGGGTCCATCGTTCTGTCCGGGAACATCAAGAAGGTGCCAGGCCAGGACTGCCTGGCCCTTCCCAGTCAGGTTAGTGAACTGCATAGTTGGCAGGTAAGTGATTTACATGATTTACTTGATTCCACCCGTTTATTCTGTCACTTTTCTGCTTGTATTAAAAAGTAACATATCAGTGCCACTCATAGTCTCAATACTGCAGGATTTGTCTGAAATACTGTCATGGTTTGTGATTGTAACTTCGGAAAATCTTATTAAAATTCCATCTTTCCATATATATATATATATATATATATATACACCCCCCCACAAACAAGCAAGATTTCTGGCTCTCACAGACCTGTAACTTCTTTAAGAAGCTCTTCTGTCCTCCACTCGTTATCTGTATTAATGGCACCTGTTTGACCTCGTTATCTGTATAAAAGACACCTGTCCACAGTCTCAAACAGTCAGACTCCAAACCTCCAACCTGCTTAAGCCAGTACATGTCCAGACCCGTCTGAAGTGAACCACCTTAGTTCACTAGATCTCTGTGAAACTAAATCAAGGGTGTAGGTCTGTTTATTACATTGGTGGGGGTCATAAAATTGGTTCACACAGGGTCTCCTGGAAGCGGACTCTTTTTACATTTTTGATGAACCTAAAACTCTAACTGTAAAAAACAGGTAATTTCTGAATATGAAGCACATACAAGTGTCCAAAGAAACACAAAGGGTAAGAGAGTAAATGTAAATGACTGCAGAATTTTAAATAGTGAAATAGATTTCAAACTGGGTGCTAACCAGCCAATTAATCCTCAGTCCATATTGTCTATTTAAGTCAAGCCAGGTTGCCAAGTAGTATTAAATTTACCACTGCACCCAATTTTAGGTAGGAGGGTTTTTCCTCTTTCCCTTGAAGTAATCTTAGCCAGCACTTTTTGAACAAGATTTCCCCAGATAAAGCTTTGGAGGAGTCCCACCGAATATTGCTGTTGTAGGGGAAGGCTGGATCGGCTGTTTGAAGACTCCTGAAAAGAAGTAGAAAACATAATTCCAAAAGACTGTCATTTTTAGACAAAACCAGAACGTGTGCCTGTGCTGTTGAATCTATTGTGTGATAGACGTCAAACAGAATCATGTTTTAAACAAATTTTGCCAGCCTTACCAGTGTAAGGAATGCACTATTTTAAACTGAATTATAATGTGTTTAAACATATAGATGAGGAGAGTTCTCTACAGTATTTTACCACCATTCAGTAAATATATTGATGGACAGATGGATCCTCCACCTACTGCTGCTTTAATAGAAGGGTTTTTTTGTCAGACTCAGTTCTGAAGTCTTCCACCGGCGTTCCGTTTACTGCAGGATTAAAGTGTTTCTCTACATTCCTAAGACTGACTGATCGAGTTGATTCTTTAAGCGCAAAGAAGCAAATTCCACTACCACAGTTTGAGGTTCCATCGAAATCCCAATATTCTTCTGGGTCCAGAGTTTTCAGAGACAGGATCAGAAACCGACAGAGGCGGCCGCCGTCATCCCAATGAGTGATTCTGAGTCAATTCAGGCGCTCTACTGACTCCGAGACTCTGTACCCAAGGTGACTGTAAGTAAATTAATTAGCTTGCTTTACGAATTTAGAATAAACAGGAGGAGACAAGACGCCATATTCTTAGACCTTCAGGTTACTTTATCCCGGATCCCTTTGATATTTTCATTTTTGTTTTAGTCCATTGACTTTTTGCAGTGACTCGGACTCAAAGGACGAAGATGTCCAAAGCATTGCCTTAAGACCATTTCAGTCTCTCAGTTGTCTGAACTGGGAACTTCTCAGGATCCAGATTTGTTTTAATTTAGAAGATTCTTGGAATATTTTAATTCTCATGTTTTTAAACCAGAGAATTTTTCAGGGATCCAAATTTATTAAAATTCGAAGTTTCTAAGACAAGATTTTAGGAGATTTAACAATACAACACAACACAACACCACACAACAACACAACAATACCACAACAACACAAAACAACAACAACACAGCACAACAACACACTACAACAACAACACAACGACACAACACAACACACACAGCGTTTGAGCTGATTTAGACTCACTGTGGTGATGAAGCCCCAAGTTCAAGATCCCTTCAAGATCTGTTTAATCTAGTGTTGTATGACTGAACCTGTTAGTGCTGCCATCTGGTGACCAGACAACACACCACAACACCACAACAACAACACAACACCACAACACACTACAACAACACAACACAAAACACAATGACACAACACATCAAAACAACAACACAACAACACAACACAACAATACCACAACAACACAACAATACCACAACACAACAACACAATACAACAACACAACACACTGCAAAAACACAACACACAACAACACAACAACACAACACAACACAACACAACAACAACACACCACAACAACACAACACAGTGCAACACCACAACACACTGCAACAACTCAACACAACACATCAACACAACACACCGCAACACCACAACACTACACAACACACAACAGCACAACACAACACAACAACAACACACCGCAACACCACAACACACAACAGCACAACACAACACAACACAACAACAACACAACACCACAACACACTGCAACAACACAACACAATGACAACACAACACCACACAACAAAACAACACAACAACACCACAACACATCAAAACAACAACACAACAACACAACACAACACAACAATACCACAACAACACCACAATACCACAACACAACAACATAACAAAACAATACAACACAACAATACAACACCACAACACAACACAATACAGCACACAACAACACACTGCAACAACACAACACACAACACAACACCACAACACAACACAACGACAACACAACACACAACAGCACAACACAACAACACAACACCACAAAAACACAACAATACCACAACACACTACAACAACACAACACAAAACACAATGACACAACACAACACACAACAGCAGAACACATCAAAACAACAACACAACAACACAAAACAACACAACAATACCACAACAACACAACAATACAACACCACAACAAAATAACACAACAAAAACACAACACCACAACACACTGCAACAACACAACATAACACAACAATACAACACAACAGAACACCACACAACAACACAACACCACAACACAACACCACAACAACACAACAATACAACAACAACACAACAACAACACAACACCACAACACACTACAACAACACAACACAAAACACAATGACACAACACATCAAAACAACAACACAACAACACAACACAACAATACCACAACAACACAACAATACCACAACACAACAACATAACAAAACAATACAACACAACAATACAACACCACAACACAACACAATACAGCACACCACAACACACTGCAACAACACAACACACAACACCACAACACAACACAACACAATGACACAACACAACACACAACAGCACAACACAACACACCGCAACAACACAACACCAACACCACACAACAACAGAACAACACAACACCACAGCAAAATAACACAACACCACAACAACACAACACAAAAACAACACAACACATTAACACAACACAACAATGCAACACAACAACACAACACCATAACACAACAACAACACAACACAACAATGCAACACAACACAACATCAATACAACAACAAAACACAACACAATACAGCACACCACAACACACTGCAACAACACAACACACAACACAACACCACAACACAACAACACTACACCACAACACACTGCAACAACACAACACCACATCACAACAACACAACACAAAAACAACACACCACAACAACACAACGCACTGCAACACCACAACACACTGCAACAACTCAACACAACACACAACACAACACATCAACACAACACACCACAACACCACACCACAACAATACACAACAATACAACACAACAACACAACACAACACACAACAGCACAACACACCGCAACAACACAAAAACACAACACAACAACAACACAATACATCAACATAACACAACAACACAACACAACAATACCACAACACACAAAACAACACAAAAACATAACACAAAAATACAACACAACAATACAACACCACAACACAACAACACAACACAGCACAACACAACACCACAACACACTGCAACACCACAACACAACAACAACACAACACCACAACAACACAACACAACAACATGACAACAACACAACACCAGAAGACCACAACACAACAACACACAACAACACAACACCACACAAATACAACACACCACACCAAAACAACACAACAATACCACAACACAACACCACAACACAGCACACCACAACACCACAACACACTGCAACAACACAGCACACAACACCACAACACCACAACACACAACACAACACCACAACACAACACAACAGCAACACAACACCACAACACACTGCAACAGCATAACACAACACATCAACACAACAACAACACAACAATGCAACACAACACAACATCAATACAACAACACAACACAACAATGCAACACAACACAACATCAATACAACAACACAACACAACAACACAACACAACACAACAAAATAACACCACAACACAACCGAGTTCTGCATTTCTGGAATCCTCTGATAATTTATTGAGGCTGATCATCTGTGTAAAAAATCTCCTTCTGTTAAGAGTTTGATCTGGTGTTAAACTGCTTACAGGATTTACATCTTAAGCTCTTTTACATGCTTTTCCTTTCCCAGCTTCACCTGATGAGGTCAAAAGCTGCTAAACTTCTGGACAGGGAGGGAGGTTATAGCTAGAGAGCTCGCCCATGCCCATCACCAAGATTTTCACTCTTTCAGAAATGATTAGCTGTCCTGCACTGATTCACATCACACAGCGTTTGAGCTGGTTTAGACTCACTGTGGTGATGAAGCCCCAAGTTCAAGATCCCTTCAAGATCTGTTTAATCTAGTGTTGTATGACTGAACCTGTTAGTGCTGCCATCTGGTGACCAGACAACACACCACAACACCACAACACAACACACCACAACGACACAACACAACACACAACAGCACAACATAACAACAACACAACACAACACACTGCAACAACACAACAACATAACACAACAATACAACACCACAACACAACAACACAACACAGCACACCACAACACACTGCAACAACACAACACCACAACACAACAACACAACAACACAACACAACAACACCACAACACAACACAACAATACCAAAACAACAACACAACACAACAACATAACACAATAATATAACACCACAACACAACAACACAACACAGCACACCACATCACACTGCAACAAAACAACACACAACACAACACCACAACACAACAACAACACAACAACACTACACCACAACACACTGCAACAACACAACACCACATCACAACAACACAACACAACAACAACACAAAAACAACACACCACAACAACACAACGCACTGCAACACCACAACACACTGCAACAACACAACACAACACAACAACAACACAACACAACAACAACACAACAACACAACAACACAACACACTGCTACACCACAACACACTGCAACAACTCAACACAACACACAACAACACAACACATCAACACAACACCACGCAACACCACAACACTACACAACAACACAACACAACACACAACAGTACAACACAACAACAATACCACAACACAACAACACAACACAACAACATAACACAACAATACAACACAACACAACACCACACAACAACACAACAATACCACAACAACACAAAACAACAACAACACAGCACAACAACACACTACAACAACAACACAACGACACAACACAACACACACAGCGTTTGAGCTGATTTAGACTCACTGTGGTGATGAAGCCCCAAGTTCAAGATTCCTTCAAGATCTGTTTAATCTAGTGTTGTATGACTGAACCTGTTAGTGCTGCCATCTGGTGACCAGACAACACACCACAACACCACAACAACAACACAACACCACAACACACTACAACAACACAACACAAAACACAATGACACAACACATCAAAACAACAACACAACAACACAACACAACAATACCACAACAACACAACAATACCACAACACAACAACACAATACAACAACACAACACACTGCAAAAACACAACACACAACAACACAACACAACAACACAACACAACACAACACAACACAACAACAACAACACACCACAACAACACAACACAGTGCAACACCACAACACACTGCAACAACTCAACACAACACATCAACACAACACACCGCAACACCACAACACTACACAACACACAACAGCACAACACAACACAACAACAACACACCGCAACACCACAACACACAACAGCACAACACAACACAACACAACAACAACACAACACCACAACACACTGCAACAACACAACACAATGACACAACACAACACCACACAACAAAACAACACAACAACACCACAACACATCAAAACAACAACACAACAACACAACACAACACAACAATACCACAACAACACAACAATACCACAACACAACAACATAACAAAACAATACAACACAACAATACAACACCACAACACAACACAATACAGCACACAACAACACACTGCAACAACACAACACACAACACAACACCACAACACAACACAACGACAACACAACACACAACAGCACAACACAACAACACAACACCACAAAAACACAACAATACCACAACACACTACAACAACACAACACAAAACACAATGACACAACACAACACACAACAGCAGAACACATCAAAACAACAACACAACAACACAAAACAACACAACAATACCACAACAACACAACAATACAACACCACAACAAAATAACACAACAAAAACACAACACCACAACACACTGCAACAACACAACATAACACAACAATACAACACAACAGAACACCACACAACAACACAACACCACAACACAACACCACAACAACACAACAATACAACAACAACACAACAACAACACAACACCACAACACACTACAACAACACAACACAAAACACAATGACACAACACATCAAAACAACACAACAACACAACACAACACAACAATACCACAACAACACAACAATACCACAACACAACAACATAACAAAACAATACAACACAACAATACAACACCACAACACAACACAATACAGCACACCACAACACACTGCAACAACACAACACACAACACCACAACACAACACAACACAATGACACAACACAACACACAACAGCACAACACAACAACAACACAACACACCGCAACAACACAACACCAACACCACACAACAACAGAACAACACAACACCACAACAAAATAACACAACACCACAACAACACAACACAAAAACAACACAACACATTAACACAACACAACAATGCAACACAACAACACAACACCATAACACAACAACAACACAACACAACAATGCAACACAACACAACATCAATACAACAACACAACACAACCGAGTTCTGCATTTCTGGAATCCTCTGATAATTGATTGAGGCTGATCATCTGTGTAAAAAATCTCCTTCTGTTAAGAGTTTGATCTGGTGTTAAACTGCTTACAGGATTTACATCTTAAGCTCTTTTACATGCTTTTCCTTTCCCAGCTTCACCTGATGAGGTCAAAAGCTGCTAAACTTCTGGACAGGGAGGGAGGTTATAGCTAGAGAGCTCGTCCATGCCCATTACCAAGATTTTCACTCTTTCAGAAATGATTAGCTGTCCTGCACTGATTCACATCACACAGCGTTTGAGCTGGTTTAGACTCACTGTGGTGATGAAGCCCCAAGTTCAAGATCCCTTCAAGATCTGTTTAATCTAGTGTTGTATGACTGAACCTGTTAGTGCTGCCATCTGGTGACCAGTCTGTGTCTTGTTTCTCATCTCTCTCTCTCTCTCTCTCTCTCTCTCTCTCTCTCTCTCTCTTAGCTGATTTCAGTGCATGTGTTGATTGGCTGCATTGTAAGAGCCTCATCTTTGTAAAAGTGCTGGAGATGTTGATTCAGTCGGCTGAGGTGTTCAGTGTTGTACACTTATCCTCTTTGTCCCTAAATCTAAAGACTTTTTTTAAGGCGACTAGCGACAAATCAAGCGACTTTTTCTGCTGTTATTTGACACTTTTGGAGATGAACACACATGTTCTTCAGTTCCTGTCCTCAGCAGCAGGTGCTGCCGTGAGCCCCGTCCCACAACCCTCACAGCGCTCAGTCTCTCAGTCCGAGCAGACCCACACCGCTCCACGTCCACACTGCAAATGAACTGCGCATGCCCAGACCCGCCTCTGACCCCGCCCCCTGTTTACAGAGCGGGATGTAAATATAAATGCGTCTTCAGAGAGACACTAAATAAATAAATAAATAAATAAACAAATAAAACTAAGTATCTCTGCCAAACTGTCTGTTTTAGGGTCACTTTGTGGGTCTGAAGCCCGGATAAAGGAGGAGGGTTGAGCGTAGAGTAGCAGTTCCTCCCCACAGAACAGTCTTCTGATTAAATTTGATAAGCTAACATTTAACAACACAGAACTACATTGATTTATGACATTTATGTAAAAATGATTTATGTAATGTAGGATATTTTACATATTTCATATGAAAAAAAGGATCAACTTAAGAAGGAGAACTGCAGGAGTTCAAGCCTGGGGGAATCGATTCATTCACAGCAATGATTCATTAGGTTTAACCCCCGTTTCACAAAGACACAGTGAACTGAGGAGGTTTTCAGTAATGATTTCATTTACTGACTGCTTTAGCTTCTAGAGATCCTACATTTAACAGCCCAAACTTAATGAGGGAAACACGAAGCTCTAATGTTGATTTAATCAGGTTGTTACGAGTCGAGCTTCTAAAGAAGAACCGAATCCAAACAGCGGTTCAGAGTCTCGCTCAAAATACCGGAGATCACGTGATCGCCCGAAGTGACGCTTCGCACGTCACTGAACGTAATGACGTTCAAGGCGCGTCAGTTTCCCGGGAGTATGAATATGAACTGAAATATGAACTGAAATAAAACAGTAATAGATAATTAATAATAAGTTTCTGTTTATTTCTGTGTTCAACAGATGTTCAGTCTACATGCAGATTAAACAGGGGATTTTTCACATCATCAAATATGATCAAACGTGGCTGTTTTATTTACGAGGAGAACAAAGCAGTTACACACTCAGATGAAACACATGCAGTTAAATGTAGATAAAATGACATTCAGTGAAGAGAAGAAACACAGGCAGACATCACTGTATGGAGCTCCCGTCTCAGTCTGGACGAAGCTGATGAACACAAGTGAATCAGGCGATGGAGGTGTAGTGTTTTATTAGAACAGCAGGTGGCGCAGTAGAGCTGAGGAGCTGAGAAGCACTTTGGCTTCAACTGTGTCAAAAAGTCTCGGGCTGCGTCCAGAAACCCCCAAATTTACAGCTTTTTACTACTGATCCTCCTCCTCTCCTCCGAGACCTGGAAACTGGGTTTGTGGCTCCATCATGTCGCTTCTCCAAAAACCGGAGGAGGAAAGAAGCGACTTCCAGCAGAGGAGACCTGAGAGGATCCCACCCAGGAAGAGTGTTAAAGCTTTAGGAGAGAGATCACTGAGTGCTCCCAGAGACCACGGGGAAATAGAGGAAGCAGCACACAAGTCCTAAACGCTCAGATTCACTAATATTACTGATCTGATACAATGAGCAGTAAAGCAGTTCTAGAAATGTAGAGTTCAGAGAGACGAACACGCTCCCCTGCTTCTCTACACCTGGATTATTTACTGGAACTGAGCTGAAAAGACTGTCTGTTCAGTTCAGCTTTATTAATCACCCTATATATAGATATATATAGATATAGATAGATAGATAGATAGATAGCAGCTCTCACAGCTGCTGCACAGAGCAGCACGTATACAACAATTCTGTACATTTAACTTTTAATTGTGAATTATTTATATATTTAATTCAGTATTAATTCAGCACAAAAACACAAACACACATTTCACAACACCTAATCACACCAAATGCATGTAGCCTAATGCAAAATCACTGACAAGGTATTCCAGCTGTAATAAGGGGGCTTTTGTCAAACTGGTGGTCCTCATTGTGTGCAAACTGACTGACCTCTTTATCTGTTCTTTGATTCAAAGTCTGGTACATTTAAAAGTTTTGGAACATTTTAAAAAGCTCTAGCAGGAGCATCACATGGAAATGCTTAGACGTGCCCAGTGTAGATGTTTCCCTGAAAGATAAACCCTTCATTCTGTAGTTTCCCCCAGATCTTCTAGGAAGTCACTGAGGTAGTCCACTAGTGGATGAGGCTTTGACTGTCCACAGAACAGTGCACCTACAAATGGCTCCACGTTGCTCCAAACTGTGCTGCTAGATTTAAAAATGATAAGCCAATCAACATTCACTACTAAATCAACTGTGCTATCTGAATGTGTCAGGCATTAACTCTGACCCAGTCTGAGGCAAATGTAGGATTCTAGGCCATAAATACATTGTCCTCCACATTTAGATTTGACCTAAACATCTGAGAGTGTTGAAAGCAGAGTGCGTCTTTGGGTAGATTGTGTCCACGATCTCTAAGAATTCCTAAAAGTTCATTAACGCTGCTTTGACGCTGCCCATTCTGCAGGTCTGAGGTGAGGTCAGGTCCATCTGTGCTTAAAGGTTCTGCATCTGTGTCTACTACACATTTTCTCTGACTACTACACATTTTTAGAAGAACCATAGTCTGTAGACTCTGGATGCACACCAGAATCAGAATTCAAGGTTATGTCTGGAAAATCTAGATTCATACTGGCATTAGTTTACACAGTTACAGCCTCATTAACTCCATTTAGCAGATGGGGTGACGGCTCAAAAGCTGCTACAATGTTAACTTCAGCCATTCAGCTTCTCTATCTTTTCAGATACTGTGTGCTGGAGGCCATTTGTGGTTCTGTTGTTAACAAACATTGATCCAAACCACCAATTAAAAAGGTGTTACGGGACGGTCAGGGAGCAGACCCAAGTGCAGAGAGGAAAGCCTGTAAGGACAGGCCTTAATGTGTGATATAAGGTTAATGTATGTGTGGTTGATGTGACTGTGGGTGCTTTTGTGTACTTGTGGGAGAACAGTTGCTCCCAGCTGGGTTTGAACCAGCAACCTTGGCAACAGAGGTCCAAGACCTTACCACTGCACCACCAGCAAGCACAGGCAATTGGTGGAGCTGCACCCCTTAAAATAAAGAAATAAAACAAAACAACTGAAGAAAAACAAATGCAGCTCTCTCTCTGGAGAGGGAACTTCAATGCTTAACTCAAACTCTTTTACTTATGAGCTGAGCTCTCTTCAGCTACTTCATTTTACAACCCTGTTTTCTATTTTTACAACTTCTCTCTTTCCTTCACTTCTGTGTATCGTACCGGTCATCCCTCTACAAAGGTGTAAGAGAGAAGCGCTGTTTGTCTCAGCCTTAAATGCTGAGACCACCAGCTGTGTCTGGTTGCCACTGATTACCCCTCAGGGGGCTCTCTGGGGATTGGAGTTCCCTTGGGTAACTGTGCCTCGCCGCCATCGCCCTCTGCTGGTAGGTGGCGGCCGACACAGCCTTAAATGCTGTGCATCTTTACAAAAGGTGAATTTGAAAATAAAATAACATTACTTTATTTCTACACAAATTCACTTACCCCAGACTTTAGACATGTTGAAGTTTTCTCACAGTTTCTTTGTTAAATTATAGATGTGAACAAACATCTGGGCTGATAAACTACATATTGGTGGTTGGTGTGGCGCAACAGATAATACCACTACCTGCTAGTGAGCTACCTCACCACATGGGAGACTGGGGTTCGATTCCCAGTCTGGGTGACTATGCTGCGCTACACCAATAAGAGTCCTTGGGCAAGACTCCTAACACTACATTGGCCCACCTCTGTAATATGAGTAACCCTGTAAGTCGCTCTGGATAAGAGCGTCAGCTAAATGCCATAAATGTAAATGTAATATTGTGTTATTATCAACAATATTGAAGATTGTGTCATTTTTTCCTCCCTAAAAAGGTTTGCAGTCACAAATGATTAAGGAAACATTATAAGGTGAAAACTGCACAAACATCTGAACATTAAATGAAGCTGAGGCTGCAGTAATACTCACTGTTCACTGTTTCAGCTCTGCCGGTATGTTGTGGTACAGCAGTCTGTCCCAAGTCCAGTCAGCTCCTGAAACACATATTTCTTAATAAAATGATACAGTCAGCTACAGTTAATTCAGCGTCTCTGCTAATACATCTCAGTGTCTAATAAAACCCACAAACTCATGCTTACCTTGTGCTGCTAAAGCTAAAGATCCAGGTATGAGCAGGAGAGCAAATGTTGTCCTGCTCATCAACATCTAGACAAACAGCCGCTCCTGAAGCTGTTTAATTCTCGCTGCTCCGACTTAGTTTAGGAGGAGAGCTACTTTCAGACACTGTCCAACAATCCTTACTTCATTTCACAGAAACAAAAGTGAGTCTGGAGGTTTTAAATTCAGCTTCTTCACACTTTAATAAGAACTGATCAAATCTGGAGGTGAAGTTTAGTGAGACATGGCTAATGCAGCTCAGCTCAGCTCTTCAGATTCTCACATTTTCTACATTTCTATTTCATTTCAGTTTATTTTCATAAAGTGGAGCAGAAGTAATTCACTATGGTACATGTCATGTTCCACATATGATGATTTTATTTGTGTACATAAAAATATTTTTAGTTAATCCTTCAAATGAATTCTGATCTGGGTCTGTCTTTTCCTCTTTTCCTCTTTTGGGTCCAATACTGTAAAATGTAGTGAACTCCCACACTGTGGCCTCATTCTCAGTAGATTATATATTTAAAGTTAAATAATCTTGAATAATTATCACACAACTCTTAAATGAAGGAGTTTGAATAAGCAGCACTCTTCCTAGAGCTGACCTCCCACCAAACTGAGTAATCAGGGGAGAAGGGCCTTGATAAGAGAGGAGACCAAGAACCCAAATGGTCCCTCTGGTTCAAAAAGATCCTGTTTACAGAAACTTCCAGAAGCTCAACCATCACTGCAGCTCTCCACCAATCTGGGCTTTATGGCAGAGTGGTCAGATACAGGAGAGCCTCTAAAGGACTCTCAGACTATCAGAAACAAGGTTCTCTGATCTGATTAAACCAAGACTGAACTTTTTGGCCTCAGTTCTAAGAGTCATGTCTGGTGGAAACCAGGTCCTGCTCATCTCCTGCCCATCACCATTCTTTCAGTGGAGCTTCATGCTGTGGGGGTATTTTCAGGGTCTGGGACGGGGAGACTGGGTCAGGGTTGAGGGAAAGCTGAATGGAGTACAGATAACCTGATCCAGAGCACTCAGGACCTCAGACGGGGCAAAGGTTCACCTTCCAACAAGACAGTGACTCAAGACAACACAGGAGTGGCTTAGAGACTCTGTGAACGCTCCTGAGTGTCCAACCAGAGCCCTGCTTTACACCCTATTAAAAATCTCTGGAGAGCCCTGAGAATGGCTGTCCCCCGACGTCCCCATCCAACCTTACGGAGAGGATCTGCAGAGAAGAAAGGCCGAAAATCCCCAAATCCAGGTGAGCAAACCTTGTGGCATCGTACCCAAGAAGACTGGAGGCTGTAATCACTGCCAAAGGTGCTTCAACTAAGTACTAAGTAAAGTGTCTGAATACTTATGTCACTGCAACATTTTAGTTTTTCATTTTATTTTAATAAATTTGCAGAAATTTCTAAAACTCTGTTTTCACTTTGTCGTTACGGGATAAACATGGTGCCAGTGTCTAAAGCTGTATATTTTCCTTCATAAGTCTTTTATTAAAGATTTATGTTTCCTGATTAAGATTATATTAATAAAGTGTCAGAGAAAGAAAAACAATCCCAGCAACACTAAGTATAGAAAAAAGTCTCCTTTATATCTGTTATTATTTACAGTTATTAATTTGAGTTACTTTAATAAGCTGTTAAATAGTTGTAAACACTGTTTTCTTTAACTAGTTCATCATTTTCAGTTTAGAGAGTCAGAAATATTTTTATTCAGGTTTAGGAGGGACTTTTATTTTGACAGAATTTCGTTCGCTACTCTGGTCAAGTGTTGCTAGCTTCACACTGCTAGCTCGTTGCGCTCGGGAACTGACGCGCCTTGAAACGTGATTGCGTAACGAAGCGTCACTTCCGGCGGTCACGTGATCTGCGGTATGTTTGAGCGCGTGTTTGGACGCGGTTCTGCTTTAGAAGCTCGAGCTGTGATTCTTCACAGAGCGTCGAGCGACCGGCCCTCCTTTCCAGCTTTACTCTCAGCTCTGTCTCCTTCCTCTGAGACAGCTGCTGTGACCCTGGAGCTCTCTGCTCCCTGTGCTGCTGTACAGCTCTCTGTCTCACGGAGGCTCGTCGTCTCCTCTCCCGCACCGGAGAGGGCCTGTGGGGCGTCAGTCTGGCCTGGGGGCGTCGAGGACTCCTCCACCACCACCGCCGGTTTTCACCTCTGCTGACCGGTTCGAGGTCCTCGGAGCCCAAAGAGGAACCACGCTCTCCTGTTCTCCAGCTGCCCGTGTGCTGGACGTCGCCGGCCGGCCTCCCTTGGCGCTGTTCTCCGCCCGACGCGGAGGTCCAGAAGGAGCCCTGCCGCTTCAGAAAAACCCAGACGAGAGGATCATCGTCTTCAGCCCCCTGCCCTCCTACCGACGAGTGAGCGAGCCGCTCCCCCAGCTCCTCTCGCTCCACTGCTGCTGCGGGACAGGTCCGTCCACGCTGACTCTGTAGAGAACTGGGAGAGCTTTCGGCTGTGTCCGGTCCTCTACCGCAGAGATGAGCTCCACCCGGTCCGGTCTGGGTCCGGCGTTCAGGTTAGTGAGCTGGACAGTGGGCAGGTGAGTGATTTACATGATTTACTGGATTTAATCATCATTTATTCTGTGATTTCTCTGCTTGTTTTAAACAGTAATAAATCAGTGTCCCTCATAGTGTCTCAGACTAACCCTGCAGTATGGAGACTGTCTGTCCTCCACATGGTTTATAACTGGAGCTTCAGAAAATCTGCTTTAAAAATCTTATTAGAATTAATATCAATTATTTTGCTGCACCATCATTCAGTACTACTGCTCTTAATGATATTCAGGGATTGTGCTGCTGCTGCTGCCTCCATCCTAAGAGTAGAAAACTGGTAAATGATCATCAGCCCAGATTATCAGTGTTATCCTCCTGATTTCAGTGTAAAGCCGTTTTCATCTAGAGAACGTTTCTGATCCATGAACTTTGCATTGTACATTACAGACCCTGTAGCAGTGGTCAGTGTTGGTCAGTGTCTGATCTCCAGTATCTGGATCAGTCTGCTAAGTACTGAGGTGCTTTCCTCTCTGTCTTTGGAGAGCGTGTACTTTCGTAGCATCTGTGGCAACAGCAAAGGAGAATTCGTCTAAGGCTTTATTTCTAAAAAAAAAAAAAAAAAAAAAAGTTGTTAAAGATGATGAGAACTTTCTGATTCCTGTACAGTGGCCAAAAAAGTATTGTCAGCCACTAATTGTGCAAGTTCTCCTACTTAGAAAGATGAGAGGTCTGTAACTTACATCATAGGTACGCTTCAACTACGAGAGACGTTATGGTGGAAAATGAGTATTTGGTTAATAACAAAAGTTCAGCTCAATACTTTGTAACATAACCTTTTGTTGGCAATGACGGAGGTCAAATGTTCCCTGTAGGTCTTCACCAGGTTAGCACACACTGTAGCTGGTATTTTGGCCCAATCCTCCATGCAGATCTCCTAGAGCAGTGATGTTTTGGGGCTGTCGCTGGGCAACAGACTTTCAACTCCCTCCACAAATGTTCTATGGGGTTGAGGTCTGGAGACTGGCTAGGCCACTCCAGGACCTTGAAATGCTTTTTTCAGAGCCACTCCTTCATTGCCCAAGCGCTGTGTTTGGGATCACTGTCATGCTGGAAGAACCAGCCATGTTCCATCTTTAATGCTCTCACTGATGGAAGGAGGATTTGGCTTAAAATCTCGATACATGGCCCTGTTCATTCTTCCCTTAACACGGATCAGTCGTCCTGTCCCCTTTGCAGAAAATCAGCCCCAAAGCATGATGTTTCCACCCCCATGCTTCACAGTAGGTATGGTGTTTTTGGGATGTTTAATAAGAATGAATTTTGCCCTGCTGAGGCCAGGGAGCTGCCTTAGGGTGCACTCCATACAATTAGTACACACTGTGTTGTATGAGCAACTTACTGTTCGGTTATGGGATGTAACCACTAGGAAGAGGCCGACTCCTTTGGATAGGCTGCGAGGGTGTTTGTACTATGAAAGACGTTATGAAGTGGTGCAGGTGCACTGCGGAACCACTCTAATTTGGTCTTCATATCCAAATATAAGGATTTAATACGTCCATGTTCACGTTATATTAAAGGTATGCTTGCTGGTCATAATGTATTGGCAATATGTTAACAGGTCTATACAGCTGTTTAAAGTAATGTAATACTGTAAACTAACGTTTATATGATCAATTATATAACTTGTTTTTCATGAGGGTGCTGTTATCAACCACTGGAATGAAGGGTCAAGGGAAGACTGTGCCTGGTGGGAGCGGTTGGCCCCCGCCTCCGTCCACGCACAGTTCTTCATTTTGTTAAAGATATAAGGGACGGGACCCCCTTACCTGGTGAGAGTCGGCCGAGTGGAACTGCAGGTCCAGCTCGTGGTTTACTGAGACGGCTGTCTCTTACCAGGATCGAAGGGCTCTCCCGATCCAGTGAGTGGTGAGTCACAATGAGACTGGCTGTTAAACTGAAAGCGTTCTGCCAAGTTTGCTCTCGGTTTTTTTTGTTGATTGTGAAATAAAGGGACATTTTTATACGGGACCTCTGGTGTGAAACCGGAGTTATTTGACGATCTTCCCTTTGATTCAATATTTCACAAAACAGGATGCAACTCTACATTCTTCTTTCTCCAAAAGCGTGTGGGGCTTCAGATCAATGGAGATTCAGTGGTCTTGTATGTCTTCCATTTTCCTTTAATTGCTCCCACAGTTGATTTATTCACACAAAGCTGTTTGCCTATTGTTGATTCACTCTTCCCAGCCTGGTGCAGGTCTACAATTTTCTTCCTGGTGTCATTCGACAGCTCTTTGGTGTCTGTTTGAGGCTGTGGACCGATAATGAGGTCAAACAGGTGCCATTAATACAGGTAACGAGTGGAGGACCGAAGAGCTTCTAAAAGAAGTTACAGGTCTGTGAGAGCCAGAAATCTTGCTTGTTTACCAAATTCTTAATTTTCACCATAATTTACCATACATTTTTTTAAAAATCCTGCTATGTGATTTCCTGGATTGTTTTTCTCATTTTGTCGCTCAAAGTTGAAGTGTACCTATGATGAAAATTGGACCCCTCTCATCTTTCTAAGTAAGAGAACTTGCACAACCAGTGGCTGACTAAATACTTTTTGTGTATTACCCCAAGCAGTAATAGCCATCCGCTCTCATCAACTTTTCAGCCGTTACTGACGAGCATTTATACGCTGACTGCTCGGATGAAGTGCTTGTTGTGCACACAAGTATTTGCATGCAGTTATTGCCATTATGGGCAGGCGTTTATCGTTGGTGCGCCACCATGTTATCGGATCATCATCTACATCAAAGGTTGATTCCTGTTCATATGCTGCCGGCTTAGCAGTAGCTCTTCAGTAATAGAGGTTCCTGATTGGTTTTGTTTTGGACAAATGGCTGCCTTTTTTTATATATATTTTTATCCCTCTTTTTGTTTAGAGCCCCAGCACTTGGAGCTTCTTGAGTAAACAATGAAGCACTTTTGTAAATCGCTTTTGATAAGAGCATCAGCTAAATGGTGTAAATGTAAATATAGTACCACCGATATGAGGAAATGTAAATGAAATCATGCATGTCTACTATTTACTATTTACGGTCATCGTGTATTTGTGGGGTATAAAAAGTGGAACGCTGTACAGCAAGGTGTTTTTAAATCGGGCACTGTTCTCAAGTCTTCCACTGGGGTTACATTTACTGCAGGATTAAAGTGTTTCTCTACATTCCTGAGACTGACTGACTGAGTTGATTCTTTAAGCGCGGAGAAGCAAATCCCACTACCACAGTTTTTCCCAATATTCCTCTGGGTCCAGAGTTTTCAGAGACAGGATCAGAAACCGACAGAGGCGGCCGCCGTCATCCCAATGAGTGATTCTGAGTCAATTCAGGCGCTCTACTGACTCCGAGACTCTGTACCCGAGGTGACTAAGTAAATTAATTAGACTGCTTGCCTTATGAATATAGAATAAACAGGAGGAGACGAGACGCCGTATTCTTAGACCTTCAGGTTACTTTAACCCGGAGACTTTTTGCAGTGATCCGGAATCAAAGGACGAAGATGTCCAAAGCATTGCCTTAAGATCATTTCAGTCTCTGAACTGGGAATATCTCGGGATCCAGATTTGTTTTAAATTGGAAGATTCTAAGATATTGTCTATTGGAATATTTTGATTCTCAGGGTTGTTTAAAGCAGAGAATTTTTCAGGGATCCAAATGTATTAAAATTCAAAGTTTCTCTGACAAGATTTTAGGATATTTAATTCTTAGTACTGTTCAACCGAGAGAATTTTGTAAAGAGATCCGAATTTATATTTGTAGAAAATTCAAAGATTTTAAAGAAGGCTTTTTTTTTTTCGTTTTTTTTTCTCAGGGATGTTTAAAGACAAGGGAGCAAAGTTTATAATATCCAAAGAGTTTGGACTGTACACGTGAAATTAAAGGCAGTGAAAAGTAAACTGGTTTATATCTGTCTCTAGCTGCATTGTCCTCAACAACAGACATTCAAGCAAAACAAACTTGCATCAACAGTATCAAGACGAGGATTACTCTGATTTGGTGGCTCATTACTCTGATTCATGCAACGCAGGAGGAAGAGCGTTCTTTTATAAAGCCCCAACTTTGGAACAAGCTCCCTGTTAATATCCCAGGAATCAGACACACACTCAGTCTTTAAATCTAGATGAAACACTTCTTTCTTTACACCAGCTTTCAGAGAACTCTCCAGTTCTGTGTTCTGTCCTGCTCTGATTACTTTACATGCTTCTTATTACTATTATTGTGGTTGTGTCTCTAACTATTTCTGTAACTATCCTAACCCCTCTCTCCCTCTTTTACATGTACTAAAATGCCCTGCCGTCCAGTCTGGAGGTGTCCATTCATCCATGTGCCGGAATCAGGCCTGTCCCTCTTCTCAGCATGGACTTTAACATTAACACTGAGCAAATGTCCAGTACCTTCTCATACTGCATAACCTGCTTCTACCTTAGCTATAGCTCTTCATTTTCTCTCTGTCCAGCACCTACTCACACTCCGACTTCATAACCTGTTCCTACATTAGCTATAGCTCTTCATTTTCTCTCTGTCCAGCTCCTACTCACACTCCTACTTCATATATAAATAAAGTCTGAATTGAATTGGCTGTGTGACTCCTTCAGTACCTTCATTCTCTACTATTGTCGCCAGATGCCGCGAGGTCCTGAAGGAACACTGCTGCACGCTTCTGGACATGGTCTTCTGCCCCCTGCCCACCTACTGATGAGTGAGCGAGCCGTTTACCCAGCTCTTTGAGCTCCACTACTGGCTGCGGGACCGATGTGTTGCATAGTTGGCAGGTAATTCATTTACGTTACTGGATTTTATAATCATTTATTATATAAGTGTAGCCATTCTAAGTGTAGGAAAACTGGTAAATGATCATCAACCCATATTATTAGTGTTATCCTCCTGATTTCAGTGAAGCTAAGCTATTTTCATCTAGAGAACGTTTCTGATCCATCTACAGTTTTTAATCTTAGGCCCACCTTCCCCTCACTGCATGCTCAGCTTCTGGGAGAGGGGTCAGAGTAAATGTGTCATTTTCAATGAGGGAAGTCCTCTCCTCTTTCATAGCGTCGACCCAGAATGTTGATTTAGTTGAGTCTCTTTAAAGCTCTGTGGTTCATTACAGACCCTGTAGCAGTAGTCAGTGTTGGTCAGTGTCTGATCTCCAGTATCTGACTCCGTCAGCTAAGTACTGAGGTGCTTTCCTCTCTCTCTTTGGAGAGCGTGTACTATCACTCAGTAGCTTTTATGATTTCATCCTTAGTTTTAGGAAGTTCACAGACTGCACGTGAGTAATCCTTGGTAAACGCCAGAGTGGATCTACATCCCTCTTTTACACACTGGATCTATAGGAGCAGCAAGGTCAGTATGTACTAGTTCAAGTACTGCTTTTGCTCGAGCATCAGGTTCTGTTTCTACTCTGAGCAGATTTCTCTTGTCTGCAGACTTCACAGTTCAGTTTATCAACCTTACCCTTGATCTTCATGCTCTCTACTGCATAATGTGAAACATCATAATTACAGTGATCAAGGATTTCATGCTGTTTGAATATTGTAACACACTGCAACCATCACCACTGTTGCACTCTTTAATGGTGAACTTGGTATCTTTTTTGGGGCTTTGTCTTCTGTATCTGAGCCAGTTGTGATCTTTGTGCTCTCTGCTCCCTGTATTTTTGTACTGTACTCGCTCACTGATTGTCATCTGTATTTTTACTCAGAGGCGACCACGGAGGAACGAGCCCTCCTGGAGGTCGTCAAGCTATTACGGCAGATCCAGCTGCTGTTGTAGAGGCAGTCCAAACTCCACTGATGAAAGACGAGGCTGGAGGCTGCCCATGACTCCTCCAACGCTGCCATCTAAATTCCAGCTCTACTGGCGCGGCAGACACAGAAGGTCCCTAAAGAGTAATGCCATGGTCACCTGTTTTCCAGGTGCTTGTGTCATGGACGTCGCCAGGTGGCTTTGGCACCATCATTCTCCACTATTCTCCGGCTGATACAGCGTGGTCCTGAAGAAGCACAGCCGTACGCTTCTGGACACTGTTCAGAAAAAGACACCAGAATCATGGTCTCCTACCCCCTGACCACTTAACGATGAGTGAGCAAGCAGTTTCCTCAGCTCCTCTCGCTCCACTGCTGGCTGCAGGACCGGTCTGTCTGCACTGACTTCGTAGACAGCTGGGAGAGCTTTTGGCTGTGTCCCGTCCTCTAAAACAGAGATAAGCTTCACTTGAGCTGCCTGGGGTCCATCGTTCTCTCCGGGAACATCAAGAAGGTGCCAGGACTGACTGACCCTTCCCAGTCACACTGTCAGGTTAGAGAACTGCATAGTTGGCAGGTAAGTGATTTACATGATTTACTTGATTCCACCCATTTATTCTGTCACTTTTCTGCTTGTATTAAAAAGTAATAGATCAGCGACACTCATAGTATCCGACACATCCTGCAGTATTGAGACGGTCATGGTTTGTAATTGTAGCGTCGGAAAATCTGCTTGAAAAATCTTATTAGAAATTATATGAATTCTTCCATCTTTCCGAGTTCAAGCAGTTCTGCATTGAATTTGGGCTGTTGAACAATCAGTGGCTGACTAAATACTTTTTTGCCCCACTGTATATTTAAGTTCTCCTACTTGCAAAGATGAGAGGTCTGTAATGGTCATTACAAAATCCAGGAAATCACATTGTAGAATTTTTAAAGAATTTATTTGTAAATTATGGTGGAAAATAAGTATTTGGTCTCCCTCTGGCTCTCACAGACCTGTAAATTCTTTAAGAAGCTCTTCTGTCCTCCACTCGTTACCTGTATTAATGGCACCTGTCCACAGCCTCAAATAGTCAGACTCCAAACCTCCAACCTGCTTAAGCCAGTACATGTCCAGACCCGTCTGAAGTGAACCACCTTGGTTTACTAAATCAAGGCTGTAGGTCTGTTTATTACATTGGTGGGGGTCATAAAATCGGTTTACACAGAGACCCTGGAAGCGGACTCTTTTTACGTGTATGATGAACTTCAAACTAACTGTAAAAATACAGGTAATTTTGGAAAGTTGATTCTTTAAGTGTGGAGAAGCAAATTCCACTACCACAGTTTTGGAGGTTCCACATAGATCCCAATATTCCTCATGGTCCAGAGTTTTCAGAGACAGGATCAGAAAGCGACAGAGGCGGCCGCCGTAATCCCAATGAGTGATTCTGAGTCAATTCAGGCGCTCTACTGACTCCGAGACTCTGTACCTGAGGTGACTGTAAGCTAATTGAAGGTGACCGCTTGCCTTACGAATTACGGGTCGCCATATTTTTAGACCTTCAGGTTACTTTAACCCGGATCCCTTTTGATATTTTAATTTTCATATTTGTTTTAGACTATTGACTTTTTGCAGCCATCCAGACTCAAAGGATGAAGATGTCCAAAGCATTGCCTTAAGATCATTTCAGTCTCACAATTAGAAACACTTAAACTTCAGTACCCGTATCCGTCAGTACGGATACAATTCTAACAGTGGATGTTTCAGGTTTACCACTCTCAGAACATTTCTGCAGTCCTGTGAAGGTGAAATTGGGTAATAGAACAGTAAAACACCGGTTTATAGTCTCCACACGTTGTCCCGGGAATTTAGTAGGACGTGACTTATTGGGAGCTTTCAGTCTAAACCTACAATGTACAGATTCAGGTTTTTCTGCTGCTAGTCCTAGTATAGGGAGATTTCCACTTCAAATAGACCCAGTAGAATATTCTTGATCTCACAGAGCAGAGAACCTGATGCGTCACATGGAGCTCTGTGAAAGATTGAAAGGGAAAATCCTTTTTACATTGTTTTATTTGTCTCCAGGTGGTGTTGACGGTGTGTGTGAACATATTGTGGTACAAAAGATACCAGCTGAAACAATATCAGTATCTTACAGTGATATGAAAAAGTTTGGGCACCCCTGATAATTTTGATGATTTTCCTTTATAAATCATTGGTTGTGCTGATCAGCAATTTCAGTTAAATATATCGTAATGCAGATGAACACAGTGATATTTGAGAAGAGAAATGAAGTTTATAGGATTTACAGAAAGTGTGCAATAATTATTCAAACAAAATTAGGCAGGTGCATAAATTTGGGCACCCCAACAGAAAAATGACATATGTAGTAGGTCCTCCTTTTGCAGAAATAACAGCCTCTAAACGCTTCCTATAGCTTCTAATGAGAGTCTGGATTCTGGCTGAAGGTATTTTGGAAGGTATTTTCTTCTTTACAAAATGCGACATTGTATGAGTTTAGCAATCAGCATACTATCCCAGGGGGATTCTGAGAAGCTGGTGCACACATTCAGAACCTCAAGGCTGGACTTCTGCAGTACTGTAGGCTGGAAGTTCAGGTAAAGCTCTTCATAAGCTCCAGCTTGTTCAGAATGCTGCTGCCAGGTTACGAACTAGAGCTAGGAAATCTGATCATATTAGTCCAGTTCTTTCATCCTTACACTGGTTACCTGTTAAATTCAGTACAGATTATAAAATACTTCTAATATATTAATCTCTCAATGGTCTGACCCCACATTATCTGGAGGAACTTCTTACACCTTACAGCCCTCCACGTACACTCCGCTCGCAAGATGCTGGCCTATTATCAGTCCCATGTATTAGAAAACCAGTGCAGGAGGAAGAGCGTTCTTTTATAAAGCCCCAAACTTTGGAACAAGCTCCCTGTTAATATCCGGGAATCAGACCCACTCTCAGTCTTTAAATCTAGATGAAAAACTTCTCTCTTTACACCAGCTTTCAGAGAACTCTCCAGTTCTGTGTTCTGTCCTGCTCTGATTACATTTCACCACTGTTCTGTCCTGCTCTGATTACAGGCTTTTTATTACTATTATTGTGGTTGTGTCTGTAACTGTTTCTGCTACAGGTCTTTCACTAAACGTAAAGCTTGTTCTAATCTTCATCTTTTTCTCTCTCTCCTCATGTCCTGAGCTGCCTGCCTGGAGTTGCCCTTTTTTGGTTCAGTTCCTGTGTCTTGGTATCAGGCCTGTCCCGCTACTCAGCAGAGTTCCAACTCAACCATCCTAACCACCACCCCCCCTCGCTGAGCTGCCCTACCGTCCAGTCTGAAAGTGTCCGTTCATCCATGTTCTGGAATCAGGCCCGTCCAGCACCTACTCACACTCCTACTTCATATCCTGCTCCTACATTAGCTATAGCTCTTCATTATCTCTGTCCAGCACCTACTCACACTCCTACTTTATAACTGTATATTATTAGTTTTCTTATTATACAGAGCTTGAATGTTGAGCGGAGCAGAGTTCTGTTATTCACTACTTCTGCGGTTTTGCTTTTATGCCTTTGAACTCTTCAGCGAGTGTGGACTTGAGTTCTGACCTGAGAAGCTCAGAGACGTCTGTTTTCAAAGCACAGAGAATCTCTTCATCTCCATGTCTGTTAGCTTAGATGGCGAGGTTGATCTGCTAGGCCTGTTTGCAGTGTTTCTTCTCTTGTATGGAAATTGTCTG
Organism: Salminus brasiliensis; assembly: GCF_030463535.1. Lineage (NCBI taxonomy): Eukaryota > Metazoa > Chordata > Actinopteri > Characiformes > Bryconidae > Salminus > Salminus brasiliensis. The sequence continues at coordinate 20,492,062 of NC_132880.1, forward strand.
AGATTTTTAGCCATTGTATGAACCATTGAGGAGTTTTTGGCTGTAGATCCAAATTAGTGATCTGAAAACTTTTTTGATGACTTCTTAATGTCGTACAGAGCTAAATTTAAATTTTTTATGGGAGCTTCTGGGAGATGAGTCGAGTCACTTGTGTTTCCATAAGCTTTGTCTAAACTGAAACCGGAGCACCTTACAGTGAAGTCTGCCTGTGTTTGTTCTTTTAATTGAACATTAGTTTTTATGTAATCTCTCATATGTCCATTTATATTCAGCTTGTTATGCTCAGGTCTACAGTGGGACCGGGGAATTTACACGCTTGAAACGTGACTGCTTAAAACGAAGCGTCGCCACCACAGCGGTTTTCATCTCTTCCAACCAGTTTGAGGTCCTCAGCTCTTCTACTTTACCTTCACTTGCTTCATCCCTCAAGGACAACCCCTCAGGGCAGTGTTCTCATTGATGGAGATTCTACTGAAAACCACTTAAAAGTATCGAGCCCGAAGAGTAACACCACTGTCTCCTGTTTTCCAGATGCAGTGTCCTGGACTTTGCCAGGATGCTTCCCTTGGCACTGCGGCAACGTGATGCCTTTGGCATAGTGCTTCTCTACTATTCTCCTCCCGACGCAGCGAGTTCCTGATGTTAGTGAACTGAATAGTCAGCAGGTAAGTATTTTTTTTCTATTTTAATAATTATTTATTCTGTCATTTTTCTGCTTGTATTAGCAATTTGGTCAGTGTCTGATCTTCAGTATAGGACACCCAGTCAGCTAAGTACTGAGGTGCTTTCCTATCTCTCTTTGAAAAGCGTGTACTCTGTTTGTCTCCCTCTGTTTGAGCACCATCTTGAGCTTCAGTTTAAGACTCTTGAACCTCTTCTGGAGTCTGATCAACACTGCTGGCTGTTGGAATGAGGGGTACACTCCTCTCACCTTGGGATCATCAGCTGTCATTGACTGGTCAGTCTAAGTTTGCTGTTCTTTAACACACTTTGTATAAAATTTCATAAGCCTGTGTTTAAGGACTTTCCCTGTGTCTGGATAGTAGACTAGGTATGATGGACTGTTCTTGTTGTACCTACAAAGACTCCCTTTCACATTTTGACTCTAGCTTCTATCTGTCATGTTTGCAAGTGTAGCATGCTGCTCCAAATACTCTCCTCTTTGAAAGGCTTTCTCTGTCAACGTAGAGTCATTGAATACATATATAAAGCTGCTGCGGTCTCACGCCTTACCCCCTGCTTACAGAGTAATGACTGTAAATGTGTTGCTGTGAACTCTGAACCATTATGTGAACAAATACATTTTACTGATCCATATGGAGAAGAATCGGCCAAACATCTCTCAGTAGCTTTAACTGTTTCACCCTTAGTTTTCAGGAAGTTCACAGACTGCATCTGAGTAATCCTCAGTAAATGTCTGAGTGACTCTCCAACCCTGGATCTGTCCAAAAGCTCCTTAAATTGGTAACCTCATTAAATATTCACGAAGCTTCAGCCGCATTGGTCAGTATATAATGCACAGTCTCAGCCAATCAGGAGCCTCCACTGTAAATCAGCAGGGTGGGAACCGGTGTGACTGAGCTCTGTAGCTCCTCTGGAAGACTAAACTGTAGAAACTGCTCAAGCTGTGTGGCTGTGGGTGCGTTTAATTTTGAGTCTGTGACACAAAGTAAGCTGCTGTTCATTTAGTTTGGGAATGGCTTAGTTCTGTTGCTATGCTAGCTTTCTCCTTAGCAATGTAGCTTCAGTGCTTACCTATGTATTACTGAATTTTCATGGTTTCTGTTATTTCTTCATGTTTCACACTACTGAGCTGGTTTAGGTTAGTATGGATGGTGTAATTCTGTGGATATTTGCTAAATTTGTGTTCTTAGTCAACGTCCTGGTGTTTATTGAACTGCTGCTCAGTTTCCTCTTTTCGTCCTTGTGGGGGCGCTAAAACCCAATAGATTAACCTTTGAAAACGGTCAGAGGCAGGTTAAACTGAACTGTGAAGTCTGCAGACATCGGCTTTATCAATCTGACCCTTGATCTTCATGCTCTCTACTGCATAATGTGAAACATCATAATTACAGTGAACAAGGATTTCATGCTGTTTGAATATTAAAACACACTGCAACCTTCACCACTGTGATCATTGACCACATTAAGGTACAATAGGCTTTAGTACTCTTTAATGGTGAACTTGGTACCATTTTTGTGGCCCTGTCTTCTTTATCTGAGCCAGTTGTTGTGATGCTTGTGCTCTCTGCTCCCTGTGTTACTGTACAGTACTCTGTCTCACTGACTGTTGTATGCGTTTCTGTCTGTGTGTTTACTCGGAGGCAACCACGGAGGAACAAGCTCTCCAGGAGGTCATCAAGCTTGTACAGCAGATCCAGCTGCTGTTGTAGAGGCTGTCCAAACTTCACCAACGGAAGACAAGACTGGAGGCTGCCTGTGTCTCCTCCAACGCCGGGGTCTTAATTCGAGCACTTCCGGCACGGCAGACACCGAAGGTCGTCATCTGGAAGTGTCAGCGTGGGTGGGAAAAGCAGAGGGCTGGTTCGCTTTGGCACCATCGTTCTTCACTATTCTCCTGATGCAGTGCGGCATCCGGTCCTCTAACACAGAGATGAGCTTCACTTGAGCCGCCTGGGGTCCATCGTTCTGTCCGGGAACATCAAGAAGGTGCCAGGCCAGGACTGCCTGGCCCTTCCCAGTCAGGTTAGTGAACTGCATAGTTGGCAGGTAAGTGATTTACATGATTTACTTGATTCCACCCGTTTATTCTGTCACTTTTCTGCTTGTATTAAAAAGTAACATATCAGTGCCACTCATAGTCTCAATACTGCAGGATTTGTCTGAAATACTGTCATGGTTTGTGATTGTAACTTCGGAAAATCTTATTAAAATTCCATCTTTCCATATATATATATATATATATATATATATATATATATATATATATATATATACCCCCCACAAACAAGCAAGATTTCTGGCTCTCACAGACCTGTAACTTCTTTAAGAAGCTCTTCTGTCCTCCACTCGTTACCTGTATTAATGGCACCTGTTTGACCTTGTTATCTGTATAAAAGACACCTGTCCACAGCCTCAAACAGTCAGACTCCAAACCTCCAACCTGCTTAAGCCAGTACATGTCCAGACCCGTCTGAAGTGAACCGCCTTAGTTCACTAGATCTCTGTGAAACATTGGTGGGGGTCATAAAATTGGTTCACACAGGGTCTCCTGGAAGCGGACTCTTTTTACATTTTTGTTGAACTTAAAACTCTAACTGTAAAAAACAGGTAATTTCTGAATATGAAGCACATACAAGTGTCCAAAGAAACACAAAGGGTAAGAGAGTAAATGTAAATGACTGCAGAATTTTAAATAGTGAAATAGATTTCAAACTGGGTGCTAACCAGCCAATTAATCCTCAGTCCATATTGTCTATTTAAGTCAAGCCAGGTTGCCAAGTAGTATTAAATTTACCACTGCACCCAATTTTAGGTAGGAGGGTTTTTCCTCTTTCCCTTTAAGTAATCTTAGCCAGCACTTTTTGAACAAGATTTCCCCAGATAAAGCTTTGGAGGAGTCCCACCGAATATTGCTGTTGTAGGGGAAGGCTGGATCGGCTGTTTGAAGACTCCTGAAAAGAAGTAGAAAACATAATTCCAAAAGACTGTCATTTTTAGACAAAACCAGAACGTGTGCCTGTGCTGTTGAATCTATTGTGTGATCGACGTCAAACAGAATCATGTTTTAAACAAATTTTGCCAGCCTTGCCAGTGTAAGGAATGCACTATTTTAAACTGAATTATAATGTGTTTAAACATATAGATGAGGAGAGTTCTCTACAGTATTTTACCACCATTCAGTAAATATATTGATGGACAGATGGATCCTCCACCTACTGCTGCTTTAATAGAAGGTTTTTTTTGTCAGACTCAGTTCTGAAGTCTTCCACCGGCGTTCCGTTTACTGCAGGATTAAAGTGTTTCTCTACATTCCTAAGACTGACTGATCGAGTTGATTCTTTAAGCGCAAAGAAGCAAATTCCACTACCACAGTTTGAGGTTCCACCGAAATCCCAATATTCTTCTGGGTCCAGAGTTTTCAGAGACAGGATCAGAAACCGACAGAGGCGGCCGCCGTCATCCCAATGAGTGATTCTGAGTCAATTCAGGCGCTCTACTGACTCCGAGACTCTGTACCCAAGGTGACTGTAAGTAAATTAATTAGCTTGCTTTACGAATTTAGAATAAACAGGAGGAGACAAGACGCCATATTCTTAGACCTTCAGGTTACTTTATCCCGGATCCCTTTGATGTTTTAGTCCATTGACTTTTTTGCAGTGACTCGGACTCAAATGACGAAGATGTCCAAAGCATTGCCTTAAGACCATTTCAGTCTCTCAGTTGTCTGAACTGGGAACTTCTCAGGATCCAGATTTGTTTTAATTTAGAAGATTCTTGGAATATTTTAATTCTCATGTTTTTAAACCAGAGAATTTTTCAGGGATCCAAATTTATTAAAATTCGAAGTTTCTAAGACAAGATTTTAGGAGATTTAATTCTCAGTACTGTTCAACCTAGAAGATTTTGTAAAGGAATCCGAATTAATTTTGTAGAAAATTCTAAGATTTTAAAGCAAGGTTTTGGAAACAAATGTTTATTTTTCAAATTTGACCTTCTGAAGGTTAAGACAAGGGAGCAGAGAGTTTATAATACCCAAGGAGTTGGACTGTACGCTTAAAATGAATGCATAATTAATAACATGCTAATAATCATAATTGTAACTAAGTATAAAGGTGTATGCTATGTTTAGCTATATATATATATATTTATTTATTTATTTAATATCAGCTTTGTTGTCTTTATCTGAGCCAGTTGTGATGCTTGTGCCCTCTGCTCCCTGTTACTGTACAGTACTCTCTCACTGACCGTCGTTTGCTTTTGTCTGTTTTCTCTGGAGAAACTTGGCGACTGCGGAAGAGCGGGATCTCCTGGCGCTCTGCATGGAGGTCATCAAGCTTTACTGCTGCTGTTGTAGAGGCAGTCCAAACTCAGAAGCCCATGACTCCTCCAATGCTGGAGATCTTAAATCCAGCACTACCAGCTGAGGGTTGTCGTCTCCCTCGACGAGGGCTCCTCCTCCACCACAGCTGATTTTCACACTCAGCGAACTGTTGCGAGGTCCTCAGCTCTTCGACTTCACCTGCTCCCTCACCGAGGACCGCTCCTCAGGGCAGTATTTTCATTGTTGGAGGTTCTACTGTAAAACCCTTAAAAGTATCGGGACCAAATAGTAGCACCAATCTTTTTTCTCTCCCCCCCCCTCTCCTTCTCCAGGAGTGCTGGACATGGCCAGGTGGCTTCAGTACCATCAATCTCCACTTTTCTCTGGCTGATGCAGTGAGGCCCTGAAGGATCACTGTCACACACTTCTGGACACCATTCGGAAATAGACAGGACGCCAGGGTAGGCAACTGGAGTGAGCAGGTGAGTGATTTTTACATGATTTACTGGATTTAATAATTTATTCTGTCATTTCTCTGCTTGGTTTGAAAAGTAATATATAAGTGTCACTCAGTCTCCATACTGCAGGGTTTGTATGAGATACCGTGTCTGTTCTCCACATGGTTTATAATTGGAGCTTCAGAAAATCTACTTTAAGAATCTTATAAGAATTAATACAAATTCTTCCATATTTCTGAGTACAAGCAGTTCTCCCGTTTAATTTGGGCTGTTAAATATACAATCTCTAAAGTGGTCATTGTCAATGAAGGTATGACCGCTATCCAGTCACAGTTTATCAATCTTACCCTTGATCTTCATGCTCTCTACTGCATAATGTAAATCATCATAATTACAATGAACAAGGATTTAATGCTGTTTTGAATATTGTAACCCACTGCAACCATCACAGAAATGGTCGTGACGGCATCACCACAGTTCAGTTCTGTGCACAACCCAAACCTCAGGTTTTAAAGCTAAATGCTCGACAGCTAGTGTTTTCATTAATAACCTTCTAGAGTTCTGTCTCACTGACCGTTGTTTGCATTTCTGTCTGTTTACTCTTGAGGAACATGGTGACCACGGAGAAACAAGCTCTCCACACGTCATCAAGCTTGACCAGCAGATCCAGCTGCTATTGTAGAGGCAGTCCAGACTCCTCAGACGGAAGACGAGGCTGGAGGCTGCATGTGACCCCTTCAATCAGGCAGTCTTAATTCCAGCACCACCGGTGCAGCGGACACAGAGGGTCGTCGTCGTCACCACTCCTCAGTGTTCTAACTGTTGGAGATCTTCTGTAAACACTTCAAGATATCGGAACCCAAAGAGTAACACCACTGTCTCCTGTTTTCCAGCTGCCCGTGTCCTGGGCGTCGCCAAGCAGCTTCCCTTGGCGTTGCGGCAGCATGACTCTTCAGCACCATCATACTCTACTATTCTCCTCCCGACGCAGCGAGGTCCTGAAGGAGCACTGCCGCACGCTTCTGCACACGGTTCGGAGAATTACTTTTAGCCACCTATCCGCTTACTGACGAGTGCACTAGTAGTTCTCCCAGCTCTGTGTTTTAAACACATTCTGCCAGTCTTGCCTTAGTCCAGTGTAAGGAATGCACTATTTTAAACTGAATTATAATGTGTTTAAACATATAGATGAGGAGAGTTCTCTACAATATTTTTCCACCATTCAGTAAATATATTAATTGACAGATGGTTTTATCCACCTACTGCTGCTTTAATACTTGTAAGGGTTTAATATAAAATGAGTTCTGTAACAGAGGTGGTGCCAATTTACCTTTTACCTACTTTTTTTTTTTTTTTTTTTTTCCTGTGTTGACCTTCAGAGCCGTATCTAATAATGACGAGGAAGTCACAAAACTACGTAGCTGCAAATAACTGAAAAAATAAGCTTGAGGATTAAATTCAGTTCTAAGTTCAAAAGATTACCCAGCCTCATTACAGGGGGCTTAGAAAATCAGTGTAATTAGCAAATGGACGCCAGAGGTAATGAAACCAGTGCACTTCAGCAAATCGAGATCAAGAAGACAATTAAAAAACAGTAAGTGTGTGAATGTCACGTAGTGCACGGTCATCATGTATTTGTGGGGTATAAAAAGTGGAACGCTGTACAGCAAGGTGTTTTTAAATCGGGCACTGTTCTCAAGTCTTTCACTGGCGTTACATTTACTGCAGGATTAAAGTGTTTCTCTACATTCCTAAGACTGACTGAGTTGATTCTTTAAGCGTGGAGAAGCAAATCCCACTACCACAGTTTTTCCCAATATTCCTCTGGGTCCAGAGTTTTCAGAGACAGGATCAGAAACCGACAGAGGCGGCCGCCGTCATCCCAATGAGTGATTCTGAGTCAATTCAGGCGCTCTACTGACTCCGAGACTCTGTACCCGAGGTGACTTTAAGTAAATTAATTAGACCGCTTGCCTTATGAATTTAGAATAAACAGGAGGAGACGAGACGCCGTATTCTTAGACCTTCAGGTTACTTTAACCTGGATCCCTTTGATATTTTCAAATTTGTTTTAGACCATTGACTTTTTGCAGTGATCCGGACTCAAGGGACGAAGATGTCCAAAGCATTGCCTTAAGATCATTTCAGTCTCTGAACTGGGAATATCTCGGGATCCAGATTTGTTTTAAATTGGAAGATTCTAAGATATTGTCTATTGGAATATTTTGATTCTCAGGGTTGTTTGAAGCAGAGAATGTTTTTAGGGATCCAAATGTATTAAAATTCAAAGTTTCTCAGAAAAGATTTTAGGATATTTAATTCTTTGTACTGTTCAACCGAGAGAATTTTGTAAAGAGATCCGAATTTATATTTGTAGAAAATTCAAAGATTTTAAAGAAAGGTTTTGGATTTTTTTTTGTTCAATGAGAGTTTTTGAAAGTTCCAAGACAAGGGAGCAAAGTTTATAATCTCCAAAGAGTTCTGACTGTACACGTGAAATTAAAGGCAGTGAAAAGAAACAGACATTCAAGCAAAACAAACTTGCATTAGCCAGGAAGACGAGGATTACTCTGATTTGGTGGCTCATAACTCTGATTCATGCAATGCAGGAGGAAGAGCGTTCTTTTATAAAGCCCCAACTTTGGAACAAGTTCCCTGTTAATATCCGGGAATCAGACCCACTCTCAGTCTTTAAATCTAGATGAAAAACTTCTCTCTTTACACCAGCTTTCAGAGAACTCTCCAGTTCTGTGTTCTGTCCTGCTCTGATTACATTTCACCACTGTTCTGCCTGCTCTGATTCCAGGCTTTTTATTACCATTATTGTGGTTGTCTGTAACTATTTCTGCTACAGGTCTCTCACTAAACGTAAAGCTTGTTCTAATCTTCATCTTTTTCTCTCTCTCCTCATGTCCTGAGCTGCCTGCCTGGAGTTGCCCTTTTTTGGTTCAGTTCCTACGTCTTGGTATCAGGCCTGTTCCTCTACTCAGCTTCAACACAACAGGAGGTGTCCATGTTCCGGAATCAGGCCTGTCTCTCTACTCAGCATGGACTTTAACATGAACACTGAGCAAATGTCCAGCACCTTCTCATACTTCATAACCTGCTCCTACATTAGCTATAGCTCTTCATTATCTCTGTCCAGCACCTACTCCTACTTCATAACCTGTTCCTACATTAGCTATAGCTCTTCATTATCTCTGTCCAGCACCTACTCACACTCCTACTTCATAACCTGTTCCTACATTAGCTATAGCTCTTCATTAACTCTCTGTCCAGCACCTACTCACACTCCTACTTCATAACCTGTTCCTACATTAGCTATAGCTCTTCATTAACTCTCTGTCCAGCACCTACTCACACTCCTACTTCATAACCTGTTCCTACATTAGCTATAGCTCTTCATTAACTCTCTGTCCAGCACCTTCTCACACTCCTACTTTATAACTGTATATTATTTGTTTTCTTATTATTATACAGTGCTTGAAAGTCGGAGCAGAGTTCTGTTATTCACTACTCTGCTTTGACTGCCTGCGGTTTTGCTTTTATGCCTTCAAACTCTATAGCGAGTGTGGACTTGAGTTCTGACCCGAGAAGCTTGGAGATGTTCGTTTTCAATGCACAGAGGATCTCTCCATGTCTGTTAGCTTAGATGTTGATCTACTGCTGTGATCATTGACCACTTTCAGGTAATTAAGCCTATTATACTCTTGTACAACTTTTGTGGCCGTGTTTTCTTTTTATTAGCTTTGTCTTCTTAATCTGAGCCAGTTGTGATCCTTGAGGTCTCTGCTCCCTGTGTTACTGTACAGTACTCTGTCTCGCTGAGCGTCGTTTGTGTTTCTGTCTCTGTGTTTTAATCAGTGGAGTCCACGGAGGAACAAGCTCTCCAGGAGGTCGTCAAGCTATTATGGCAGATCCAGCTTCTGTGCTGTCCAAACTCCACAGACGGAAGATGAGGCTGAAGGCTGGCCGTGACTTTCAACCCCTCCAACTTAATTCCAGCTCTACCGGCGCAGCGGACACAGAGGGTTGTTATCTACACTCCTGCACCTGAGAGGCCCTGGAAGCGTCACCGTGGCAGGGAAAAGCAGAGGGCTCTTCCACCGCCACAGCCTTTTTTCGCATCTGCTAACTTGTTCGTGGACCTCAGCTCTTCACCTGCTCCAGCACCGAGGCCGACTCCTCAGGGTGGTGTACTCACTGTTGGAGATTCTTCTGTAAAACACTGAAAATTATTGACCCTAAAGAGTAATGCCACGGTCTCCTGTTTTCCAGGTGCCCGTGTCTCTACTATTCTCTACCTGATGCAGCGTGGCCCTGAAGAAGCACTGCCGTACGCTTCTGGACAGTGTTCGGGGAAAAAAGGCAGACACCAGGATCATCGTCTTCTACCCCCTGACCACTTACAGATGAGTGAGCGAGCCGTTTCCTCGGCTCTTAGCGATCCACTGCTGGCTGCTGGACAGGTCCGTCTGCGCTGACTTCGTAGAGAACTGGGAGAGCTTTCGGCTGTGTCCGGTCCTCTAACACAGAGATGAGCTTCACCTGAGCTGCCTGGGGTCCATCGTTCTCTCTGGGAACATAAAGAAGGTGTCAGGCCAGGACTGACTGACCCTTCCCAGTCACACTGTCAGGTTGGTGAACTGCATAGTTGTCAGCTAAGTGATTTACTTGATTCCACCCATTTATTCTGTCACTTTTCTGCTTGTATTAAAAAGTAATAGATCAGTGTCACTCCTCAGTGTCAAATCCTGCAGTATTGAGACTGTCGTGGTTTGTAATTGTAACGTCGGAAAATCTGCTTTAAAAATCTTTTTAGAATTTAGATAAAATCTTCCTTCTTTCAGAGTACAAGCAGTTCTGCATTGAATTTGGGCTGTTAAATATATGATCTCTAGCCTCTAAAGCAGTCGTTGTCAATGAAGTTGTGACTGCTAACCTGCTTAGTTCACTAGATCTCTGTGAAACTAAATCAGGGGTGTAGGTCTGTTTATTACATTGGTGGGGGTCATAACATCGGTTCACACAGAGACCCCTGGAAGCTGAGTCTAGTCAATTTTAGGTAGGAGGGCTTTTCTCTTTCCCTTTAAGATTTCAGTGTAACTGACTGTACGGTAAGGTTTTTTTGGTCAGACGCAGTTCTAAAGTCTTCCACCAGCGTTACGTTTACTGCGGGATTAAAGTGTTTCTCTACATTCCTAAGACTGACTGATCGAGTTGATTCTTTAAGTGTGGAGAAGCAAATCCCACTACCACAGTTTTTCCCAATATTCCTCTGGGTCCAGAGTTTTCAGAGACAGGATCAGAAACCGACAGAGGCGGCCGCCGTCATCCCAATGAGTGATTCTGAGTCAATTCAGGCGCTCTACTGACTCCGAGACTCTGTACCCGAGGTGACTAAGTAAATTAATTAGACCGCTTGCCTTATGAATATAGAATAAACAGGAGGAGACGAGACGCCGTATTCTTAGACCTTCAGGTTACTTTAACCTGGATCCCTTTGATATTTTCAAATTTGTTTTAGACCATTGACTTTTTGCAGTGATCCGGACTCAAGGGACGAAGATGTCCAAAGCATTGCCTTAAGATCATTTCGGTCTCTGAACTGGGAATATCTCGGGATCCAGATTTGTTTTAAATTGGAAGATTCTAAGATATTGTCTATTGGAATATTTTGATTCTCAGGGTTGTTTGAAGCAGAGAATTTTTTTAGGGATCCAAATGTATTAAAATTCAAAGTTTCTCAGAAAAGATTTTAGGATATTTAATTCTTTGTACTGTTCAACCGAGAGAATTTTGTAAAGAGATCCGAATTTATATTTGTAGAAAATTCAAAGATTTTAAAGAAAGGTTTTGGATTTTTTTTTTTTGTTCAATGAGAGTTTTTGAAAGTTCCAAGACAAGGGAGCAAAGTTTATAATCTCCAAAGAGTTCTGACTGTACACGTGAAATTAAAGGCAGTGAAAAGAAACAGACATTCAAGCAAAACAAACTTGCATTAGCCAGGAAGACGAGGATTACTCCGATTTGGTGGCTCATAACTCTGATTCATGCAATGCAGGAGGAAGAGCGTTCTTTTATAAAGCCCCAACTTTGGAACAAGTTCCCTGTTAATATCCGGGAATCAGACCCACTCTCAGTCTTTAAATCTAGATGAAAAACTTCTCTCTTTACACCAGCTTTCAGAGAACTCTCCAGTTCTGTGTTCTGTCCTGCTCTGATTACATTTCACCACTGTTCTGCCTGCTCTGATTCCAGGCTTTTTATTACCATTATTGTGGTTGTCTGTAACTATTTCTGCTACAGGTCTCTCACTAAACGTAAAGCTTGTTCTAATCTTCATCTTTTTCTCTCTCTCCTCATGTCCTGAGCTGCCTGCCTGGAGTTGCCCTTTTTTGGTTCAGTTCCTACGTCTTGGTATCAGGCCTGTTCCTCTACTCAGCTTCAACACAACAGGAGGTGTCCATGTTCCGGAATCAGGCCTGTCTCTCTACTCAGCATGGACTTTAACATGAACACTGAGCAAATGTCCAGCACCTTCTCATACTTCATAACCTGCTCCTACATTAGCTATAGCTCTTCATTATCTCTGTCCAGCACCTACTCACACTCCTACTTCATAACCTGTTCCTACATTAGCTATAGCTCTTCATTAACTCTCTGTCCAGCACCTACTCCTACTTCATAACCTGCTCCTACATTAGCTATAGCTTTTCATTAACTCTTTGTCCAGCTTCCCATTTCACCCTAAAGATGTCACTCCAATCGGAATCAAACAAATTGGCTAGGAAAAGCTAGCATCGTGGTTTACTGATCACACAACCACACATGTAGTATGAACCTGGTTATTCGTAGCTGTGAGCGTCAATAGTGACACAGAATTAGTTTCTTTAACTCCAGTGTTATCAATATGATTGAGCGATCATCCCTACTTTATAGTCTTTAATATCAGCTTTGTCTTCTGTATCTGAGAGTTGTGATGCTTGTGCTCTCTGCTCCCTGTGTTTCTGTACAGTACTGTCTCACTGACCGTCGTTTGCGTTTCTGTCTCTGTGTTTACTCTGGTGCCCGTGGAGGAACAAGGTCTCCAGACTCAGCAGGGAGGTCGTCCAGCTGTTGTTGTAGAGGCAGTCCAAACTCCACCATTGGAAGGTGGGCAGGGTTTTTATCTCCACTCCCACACTGGAAAGGGACCCTGGAGTGTCAGTGTGGCCAGAAAAAAAGCCAAGGGCTTCTCCACAATCACAGTTGGTTTAAATCTCTGCTTACCGGTTGGAGGTCCTCAGCTCTTCCCCCTCTCCTTCACCTGCTCCGTCACAGAGGACAACTCCTCAGGGTGGTGTTCTCATTGTTGGAGATTCTACTTTAAAACACAACACAGTAAGAGTAACCCCACAATCTCCATTTTTTCAGATGCTTGTGTCCTGTATGTTTTCAGGCGCCTTTGGCACTAACGTTCTCCACTATTCTGTTAAACTCTGATGAGTTTACCCAGCTCCTTACGCTCCACTGCTGGCTGCGGGACAGGTGCATCAGCGCTAAATTCGTAGAGAAAGGGGAGAGCTTTCGGGAGCATCTGGGGTCCATCGTTCTCCCCAGGAACACCAAAAAGGTGCTACGTCAGGACTGTCTGGCCCTTCCCAGTCAGGTTAGTGAAATGGATAGTGGGCAGGTAAGTGATTTACATGATTTACTCTATTTTATAACCATTTATTTTGTCATTTCTCTGTATTAAAAAGTTAAATGGTTTGTAATTTTGACATCAGAAAATTAATATTTTAACAATTTTAATCTGAATTATAATGTGTTTAAACATTTAGATGAGGAGAGTTCTCTACAATATTTTACCACCATTCAGTAAATATATTGATGGACAGATGGATCCTCCACCTACTGCTGCTTTAATACTTGTAAGGGTTTCATATGAAAGGAGTTCAGTAACAGATATGGTGCCAATTACAATTTTTATCTGTGGGTTGACGTTCAGAACCGTATCTAATAATGACGAGGAAGTTTGTGGACACAAAACTACGTAGCTGCAAATACCTAAAAAAAAATAAGCTTGAGGATTAAATTCAGTTCTAAGTTCAAAAGATGAAAAGACCTCATTAATGGTAGAGGGAGTGAAGGTTGTTCATCAGGCTGTATATAGATCATTCATTTAGTGAAAAGACTCTTCCAATCAGCAGCCTCGGGTTCGATACCCGAGCTCTGCAAACCACTCTTGAGCACCTTCTTTTGTGTGGGCCGCAGCAATGGCTGCTCACCGCTCTAGGAATGTGTGCTTACTGTCCACTTGGGGGGGGGGGGGGGGGTTCAATATTGTGGGGGAATCTTTTCAGGTGTTTCAATATTCTATGTATTTGCTGTTTTCAGAAACAGACAGATGGTGGCTTTTGTTAGTTTGAAACAATGAGGTCTATCATCTTCACACCAGCCTCATCACAGGTTGTTTACTGCAAGATTAAAGTGTTTCTCTACATTCCTAAGACTGACTGATCGAGTTGATTCTTTAAGCACAAAGAAGCAAATCCCACTACCACAGTTTTGGAGGTTCCACAGAGATCCCAATATTCCTCTGGGTTCAGAGTTTTCAGAGACAGGATCAGAAACCGACAGAGGCGGCCGCCGTCATCCCAATGAGTGATTCTGAGTCAATTCAGGCGCTCTACTGACTCCGAGACTCTGTACCCGAGGTGACTATAAGTAAACTAATTAGACCGCTTGACTTATGAATTTAGAATAAACGGGAGGAGACGGGACGCTGTATAAAAGGGATCCCGGTTAAAGTAACTTGGAACACTTAAAGTCTCTGCCCTAAAACTAATTTGAAAATTTAAGGAATCTGGATTTTGTCTTGGAATATTTTGATTCTCAGGGTTGATTTTAAAATGTTTAAAATCAAAGATTTTTAGGACAAGGTTTTGGAAATGATTTATCTCTCAGGGCTGTTCAAATTAGATTATTTTTTAAAATAGTTTTGTGATGATGGCTTAATTTACAAAATATCCAGAAGTTTTCTTTTTGCAGACAACAGGATGCAATCACAGTGGCTGTTTTTTGAGAGAAGTCATTCCATGGTGCGAGCAGCTTTTTCAGTGCTGACAGACTCCAAACACTCCATACAGAGCGACGATTGGATCATGGTGAAGGACTTCAAGAGGAAATTGTATCACCTCAATAGTTGGGGCCTTGGCAGGTTCTTTACATCACACAAACTGCTGTTCTAGTAGCAGAAAGGGATTCTTGGGTTCCTTGTTCACACTGCAGGAAAGTTCACATGCCCGATCCGAGTGCAGATGGTGTACAGTACTCTCTCACTGACGTCGTTTGTGTTTCTGTTTGTGTTTACTCTCTAGAAACACTGCGACCGCAAAGGAACGAGCTCTCCAGGCACTCTGCAAGGAGGTCATCAAGCTTGACCGACTGCTGCTGTTGTAGAGGAACTCCTCCAACCCGGCTGTCTGTGTCCATTACGCCGGCAGTGCTGGAATTAAGAGGGTCGTCGTCTCCACTTTACCTCTGCTAACTGGTTCGAGGTTATCAGTTCTTCAAGCTTTACCTTCACCTGCTCCAGCACAGAGTACAGCTCCTCAGGGTGGTGTTGTCACTGTTGGAGATTCTTCAGTAAAACACTGAAAAGTATCGGAGGCCAAAGAGTAACACCACAGTCTCCTGTTTTCCAGCTGCCTGTGTCCTGGATGTCGCCAGTCAGCTTCTGCACTTGTCTCTTTCCAATGCCACTCTGAAAAAGACAGATGGCAGAATAATCTACCCAGCTCTTCTCGCTCCACTGCTGGCTGCAGGACCAGTCCCTCAGCGCTGAATTTGCAGAGAACTGCGAGAGCTTTTGCTCTTCCCAGTTACACCTGTCAGGTTAATAAACTGGATAGTGGGCAGGTAATTGATTTACATGACTCTTGTTTCAGGGATAGACGATACGTATCTGGCCAATGTCTTTCTCAAACCACAATAGTATTTTTTACTAAGATAAAAATGAATACAGATTATGGTCGTGCAGCTCGAACACAAATTTACTGCACATTATGAGTTCAGTTCTCAATTTAGGAGTAAATAAACAGACAGGGTTCAGAGGACGAGCCGAGTTTTGTGGGGAGCAGCGAAGGGTTTCTTGAGGAATAATTCTATTGGGTTTGCTTCTTGGTAACAGAAATGGCCTAGGCCGCAAGTATCTGCCCTTTAAACTTGAAGCGCTTGAAAGGTCCAATCAACAGTCTCTCTTTCTGGTGATATGGCAACACACACAGTCTCCACTTATATTCCAGTGGTGGACCACTTTAGGTATTTGGGGGTAGCCTTGCATCCCTCATTGAGTGACTGTCCTTAAAAATTTCAGTGGTATACTAAAACAAATTAAAATGAATACACTCAATGAGACACGCGACAGGATTGTAGTGGTAAAATATATATTCTGCCTAGACTGAATTTCTGTAGTTATAGGATTTATATGACCTTTGCCCCTGCCTATAAAAATATTGGGATACACTCTAAGGTACTATCCATGTACATTTGGAATGGTAAATTACCTCAAAAGAAATGATCTACTTTATAGAGGTGTAATTCAGATGGTGGTCTTGGATTTCTAGATTTTGAAATGTATGCTCAGGCATTTACCTTAAAACCTTGATCAACATGCCTGAATCAAAGTGCTCATAATTCATGCAGCTCAATAGAGGCTCTGGTAGCCCCATATAAATTACAAGGTCTTATATTTTGGGATGTTCTCACTAGATTTTGGACCCATAATTTCACACCTTATATTAATTTGGCATTAACAGTTGTTGGGCAAATAATCTCTAATATGCATGAGTTCTCTACACTCTTTCATAATCATACTTTACTGATGGCCCTTCCCCCAGTAGAAGAGCAAAGAAGTTCGATCTCCAGGCGATATCTGCAGTAAAAAAATGGGTTAAGATCTTTCCAGGCTCTTAAAGAGCAATGTAATGCGTCCAGCACCTCTTTCTTTCTCCTCCCTTACCTTCTTGGTGAAGGAAAAAAAGACTCTTAATCTGTGCTCTAACCGCTGCAAAAAATAAATACTTTATATATTCATTTTTTGTATGTTTTTTATGGGGGGGGGTATTTTAAAGAATGAGAAATATAATTACAGAGTTCTCTCACAACAAATCTTATACAAATCACTGTTATAAATAAAACTTTCCTCAATAAGAGTGGGAAGATTTAGTTGTTAGTTTTTTAATAGAAAGAGTAAAGAGAGTGAGGAAGTCACTTAAGTTTAAATGAAGTCTTGTTGCTGGGTTTTATATAGTCCAGCCATTAAAACCAAATTTGTCCTTTTGAATTCTTAATGAATAAGCTAGCTTCTCCATAACAACAATGTCAATCCACTCATGAATTTGAAGAAGTTCAGTAGACAAGCATTTTCTGGTGATTACTATTTTTTTTTTTTTTTTTTTTTTTTTAATATATATTTATATATATATATATTTTTTTTTTTTTTACTTGTTGCTGACAATTGTTTGTTGATATGCTGTCCTGCTCTGGGTTCTAATATTGGGTCATTCTCAGCTCACTGTATAGCTGTGCCTATGACTATTTACCTGCATGCACTTTCACCTGCCCTCACATTTTTACCATTTTTGACTTGATGTCACATTTGCAGCAGCTCTTAAAATATCCGGTGTTGACCAGGGGAGGACTGGTTCCCCTTTTCAGTCTTGGTTCCTCTCAGGGTTTCTTCCTTTTCCTTTTTATGATGAATTACCACAAATGTCTAAAACCCTGCTTTCATTTTGTCATTGTGTAGAGTTGTGTAGAACTCAATAATCAGTGTATTCTGTATTGTTCTCTTACTTGAAATGACCTGAGTGGCTGCTGCTGTTGTTGTGGTGGTTGTTGTATTTTTAGATGTATGTGATCAGAAGGTAGGACCATATGAAGAGTCAGTGGCAACGGCTGGTAAACAGTCATCCTGACTCCATCCTACATTGACAACACAGCCTAAGGTGTGAGCCTAGCGCCGCCTTGGCTGCCTGTGATGACGGTGACACTCCACACTTTGAAACTTTTAGCTCTGAAGGGCAAAGACTGAGACAGAACAAGTCTTGACACAGCACCGTTTGAACAACGGCATTGGACTGATTGTGTTACTTGTTTCCCACCACCTACAAGATCTGATCCAGGACGCTTTTTCAGTTGGAACAGAAATGGACTTTAAGGTTGGGGATGTACCCAGACCAGAAATGAACTCTGGACTATTTAGAACACTTTCTGAGTGATATGGCCCAGAACATTGTGTTTTTCTTTGGCATCCTTTCAGGAACCCAGGACTATCCTTCTCACACACCAGGACAATGCACCACCTAATGTTTTATTTGTCAATAATACCAATGTCAATGTCACATGTGGGTGTCCTATGTAGCTTTTACAGCCAAAGTGCTTCAGGACTGAAATTAGGGTTGAGCACAGCAGTTTTTACGGGATAGTTGGATTCCATGTTTGGTAGATGGAAAAGGTTTATGGTCACTTTCTCTAGTCTAATCATATGAATTTCTATGCTTGTGCTCAGTGGCTGCTGTATTACTCTGTGCATTCAAGGTTTTATTATGTTAAGTCTGTTTCTTTGCAAGTGTATTTTGACCACAATTCTTTCTCTACTGTAATGACCTTGAATTCTGCCCGTGTTTAGCAAAGGACATTTTATAGTATCCAATCCTGAGAGAAAACAAGGACTGACGACACCTTTATACTCAAAGATGTTTTAAATTGTCCTGAAACCTTTTACTGTTTTCTGCTCACCGTGAAATGACTTCCAGCCTACCAATTGGATCTTGTCCCACTGTTACCACTTTTCCCACCTACCCCCCCAAACAAATCCTCCTAACTTATTGTGTGTTCCCTCCTTTCTTTTCTTTCGCTCTATAGATCTCTCTCGCTCTCACGCTTTTTCTCTCATCCTCACCTGCCTGGACTTTAACATTTCACTCACACAAATTTCCATATTCTTTTAATTCAATTATTGTGCTATATGTTGTCAACCAGAGGAGGATGGGTCCCCTGTCGCAAGTTTTCTTCCTCTCGAGTTGAGAGTACTGTTGCCACTAGCTTGCCCAAAAGAGGC
>NC_132880.1:20513132-20570632 GCF_030463535.1 Salminus brasiliensis
ACTGATAGACCCGCTAAACCATCCCTCCCACAGAAAACCATGTGATGCCGTGCTGGTCAGGAGCTAAGTAAACTGCTGGACCAGCTGGTTTACCAGCATTACCGGGACGTTTCCCCTGGACGACCAGCTTTTTCAATCCCCTTGACCATCAAGGTCCAGCTTAGATCATCTGAAGGCAGTTGTTACCAGTTGATGTGGATTTTTTTAGTCAGTGAAGAAACAGAAACAATAGGTTTAAAGTCCATTTGATGGACAAAAGTATGTGGACACCCTTTCTGATGATTGAGATATGGTGTTTAAGCCACACAAGCGTCAATTGTACTACTGATAGGTTGCTTAAATGTTCAGACGAAGGTGAGCTACATTTTTTTTTTTTTAATATTGTTATTGTATTTTTATCTGGGCAGAAACCTCTTCAGCGAGGTGCTCCTGCACTCAGGCCAACTCCAGAGAGCACACCCAACATTGCCTCCAGCAGCTCTCGCAGCTTCTCCTCGACCTTCTCGTTCTCCATGGGGCGTGGACATCATCCTTCATCCTGGAATCGGCATCAGCATGACCAGCCTCACCAGGCCAGTTAACCAGTATGACCAGCTCTTGACCAGCTTGACCGGTTTTGTCCAGTCTCTGGATTTTCGTCTCCACTGTCTCTGGATGCTCCGAAGTAGGATCTCATTCAGGTGACGTGTTTTGGACGTGTTGGGCTCTCGAGCAAGGCCCTTAACCCTCCTGACTGGCCTCCACTCCAGGTTAGTTTAATGGATTGCCCTCGGCTAACTTGTAGGTAGAGTGTGTGTGTGTGTGTGTTGGTTTGAAGTGTAGTCCTGATCTGTAGCAGTGGTATTATCAATTTTATTGGGGATTATTATTCTGATTATTAGTGTGTAACTCTGACCAGGGGTCCGGCAGCAGCGCTCTTGCTCCTTGTTCTCCTCTTTTGTTCCTCTGTTGGTTTTGTTTGATGTGGCCTGTCTGAAGCTCGGCTACGTGGTTTTCTTTAGTTTTGCTCTCGCCCTTTCTGAAGCGCTGCTTCCTGCTCTGTTTTCCCTTCCTGCCCTGTCCTGCTTTTACACCCAAGCTCGGCTTGTGGTCGTCGGTTCTCCTCATCCCCTTGTCCCTTCCGAGCACTGCTCAGTCGCCTTGGCTTTCCCCACCCAGCGTCGTGTTTTCCTCCCAGATCCCTGGATTGTGATTTTGGCTCAGTCCTGCCTTATGTGTCATTATTATTATTATTAATATTAATAATAATAATAATAATATTTTTATTAGTGTATTATGATATATTTCTGATATATGTCTCAGTCTCAATACTCCAAACACTCTTATTCTCATTCATCCATGCTCAATCCTCCAATCACGGTTTCTCTCTCTCTCTTCCATGCTCAATCCTCCAAATCAATCTTTCCCTCACTAAAACCCTAAATCCCCCGGTGAGCAAGCCAAAGGCGACAGTGGCAGGGAAAAACTCCCTCACCGCTGGAGGAAGAAACCTTGGGAGGAACCAAGACTCACACGGGGGGACCCATCCTCCTCTGATCAGAACTATTGATAAATGAATGATAAATTCACGGATCGGTTTAGTTCAGTTCGGTTCGGTTTCAATCACTCCCTCACTGCTGCAAATTCATCATGGATCTCGCCTAGGTTCACTCTAGTTCCCTCGGAAGAGCTTCCTCATCCTCCCTCGAAGTGATCGTGAGACTCTGAGGATCGGTGCTGCAACATATTTCTTAGCTGCCCTTTTAACTGCAGCACAAAGCGGACTACAGTTAAAGCAGCCGGACTCCTCCCCGACAACCTCTACACCAGCTCTACTGCCACTACCGACTTCCTGGACTGGGTCGACTGGGTCTGGATAAAAACTGCTGCCCTCGTCAACGACGGTCACAACGAATCTGCCGATAACTCTGGGGGCCCTGCAGAAGCAATGGGGAGATGCAGGCATTGTTAGTGAGCTGATTCTGTACGGTAGCTACGTCTAAACAAGCTCTTCACCTTTAGTGATCTTTATCATGGCATAATATGGACACTTCACCAAGTGTGTGTGTGTGTCCTTAGTGGCAGTGTTGCCAGACTGACTGTGTAAGAAATAATCAGACAAACTTACCGACGGTTTTCCTCCGAACGCTGGATGGCGTTCTGCTCATAAGCGTTCATTATGGAGAAGAGAAGACCGCTGGATGAGGACAGGCTGCTCCAATCCAGGTCCTCGTCCTCGCTGTCTACCTGCCTGTCCTCACTGCATTCTCCACTGTGTTTCCCTGGAATTCCACACACTTTCACCTCTGGAGAGCTTTCAGACTCGGGGAAAGATGAGTTTGCAGAATCTCTCCTTTCCCTGTTAATGAAAATGCAGGTGATTGTAGTAAACAAACAGTGGACCGATCTGGAGGAGGGGGTCACAAAGCAGGATTCCCAGCTCAGCCAGAGAGCTCAAGCCTAGAGTCCAGCCTGTTCCATTGACCTGAGCCTGTTGCCATTGTCCCATTGAGAAATGCTGCTTTGTGAAACACCGCCGTGCAGTTCTTCAGAAAAGCCGTTTATTTACTATAGCTAATCAATCAATAAAGGATCAATAAAAACAGTAATAAATAATACATCCATTAACAAAAGGACTCGACACTGGAGTTCCAGCACAGCGCTCTACTTACTGTTCTTGCCTGGCCTGCAGCCAAGAGTGGTTCGCCACGTTTCTCACCGAAGGCCGGGTGAAGGGATTGAAGCGCAGCATATAAGAAATGAAGGGCCGACAGGGCTCCTCCACTGCGACCCCACACGGATACTCCACAGCTTTACGCTGGAGCTGGTCACAGGTAGTTGCTATGATGTCTCAGGTGGTTGCTATAGCATTGCCAGGTGGTTGCTATGGTGTCACAGGTGGTTGCTATAGCATTGCCAGGTGGTTGCTATGGTGTCACAGGTGGTTGCTATGTGGTTGCTTAGGTATCTCAAGTGATTGCTTGAAGTTACACCTTAACATTCAATGTTAGTGTAAACACAGTACTACCTTAAAAGACGTTCCACCTTAAAATTCAGTGTCAGGGTAAACTCAGTACTACCTTAAAAGACGTTCCACCTTAAAATTCAGTGTCAGGGTAAACTCAGTACTACCTTAAAAGAACTTCCACCTTAAAATTCAGTGTCAGTGTAAACTCAGTACTACCTTAAAAGAAGTTCCACCTTAAAATTCAGTGTCAGGGTTAACTCAGTACTACCTTAAAAGAAGTTCCACCTTAAAATTCAGTATATATATATATATATATATATATATATATATATATATATATATATATAATGATAAATAATAATAATAATAATAATAATAATAATAATAAAAGCAGCTGAGAACTTGTGATAAAACTCTGATGCACAATGTTCTGATGATTTTATAGGGTCAAACAAAAAAACAGGCAACGATTGCTATTGGCTGAACAGAATGGACAATGGCATTTCAGCAGTGGGGAGTTTGGGAGGAAGATATCGGCTCTTTATTGTGAATATCTGTTCATAAATATATTTAATTAAATATTACCACAGAAACAATTAACATTTAATTACAAAAATAAAAGTGAAGTGTAAAATCTGGGACCCATTTATGGAGTGTTCTTGGCCCTTTACCTGAACTCCAGATATTATAGAGCATTTCCTACATTCCATAGAGTCTCTCTCTATTGCACTGACCAATGCTGTACTGCCATGATTTTTATATTTATTTCTTTATTTTTTGGTCATTATTTTCCGCTTCCTCAGCAGGTATTGTGTCTTAGTTTATTAATGTTTTTTTTAATATATAAGTTAAAAACATAAAAATAAATTTACCAAAAGAAAAGTAGAAATGCAGAAATAAATAAATGTAGATGTTGAACTTCTGTGTCAGTGAGGTTTACCTTCAACAGACCTGGCTGTATTCAATCAGATCAGTCTAAATATCACTGCAATTTGGTTCATATCTTAACCACAGGGGCCAATACTTTTCCACAGCACTGTGTGTACATACAGTTCTATACAGCCAATGAGGAACTGACCTCAGTAACCTGACTCCTCCTCTCCATTGTGATGTCATGTTGATGACATCACAGAACCTATAAATAGGCTTGTTCTCCCTCATTGGCTCAGTTAGGATTCGGCAGCCCGCGAGACAGCTGATTCCTATGTTGTCAGTGACACTGATGTCATTTGGCTGAAGCTCTTATCTAGAGCCAACTTATCTAGAACCAGCTTCCATCTGCAGGGAAACAATGGAAACCAAAAAAGCCTTGAGGAGCCTGGGCTTTCAGGTGGTTCGCAAAATCGGTGAAGGAAGTTTTGGAAAGGTGATGCTGGCCACGTCCAAGAAGTACCCCGACCAGGTGGCCGTTAAAACAACGGACCTCAAGTTGATGAAACCTGGTTTTGTTTCCAAATTTCTGCCCCGGGAACTCGCCGTTCTCCGAAAAGTACAGCACCCTCACATTGTTCAGGTGCATGACATCCTTGAGTTGAGTAACAGGCACGTGTTCATCGTGATGGAGGCTGCCGCAACCGATCTCTGTCACATGATCCAGGAGCTCCACCACATCCCCATTGACCAGGCCAAAAGGTGGTTCTCCCAACTCGTCAGTGCCGTGGTCTATCTGCACCAGCAGAACATTGTCCATAGAGATCTGAAGTGCAGTAATGTTCTGCTGACTGCTGATGACCGAATCAAACTGACCGACTTCAGTTTAGTTCGCATCTCAAGAGGCTTCCCTGACCTGAGCGAGACGTACTGTGGCACTCCTCACTACGCTGCTCCTGAGGTGCTTCTGCATGAGCCCTACGACCCGAAGAGGAGTGATGTGTGGAGCCTGGGTGTGATCTTGTACACCATGGTCACTGGGTCCCTGCCCTTCGACAGCAACAATCTGAAAAGGCTCCCGCATCTCCAGAAGCAACCCTTGAAGTATCCAGATGGTGTCACAGTGGATGAGCCCTGTAAGAACTTCATCTCCTACATGCTGAAGTTCCATTATTACCTTCGGCCTTCGGTGGCAGAGGTGGCACAGCACCAGTGGCTGCAGTTACCTGAAGACCGGTGAGTAAACCATTGAGCTGGAACTGGAGTCTCTAGTTCCAGGTTTATAAATATAAAGAATATTTCGTTGTACTTTTATTTGAATTGGATTTTTGTTTGTGATTAATATTTATTTTTAGATTGTGGGTTTATATCTCTATATAAAGAAGAACCCATATTGTATTAGAACGTTACTAGAAGTCTCCTGTAGATGTAAATTAAAGCACATATAGGAAGAAGAGGGGGGTCAGATTGGGGCAACATTTGAAGAACTATTAAACACTGAACTGCTAGAAGTTCTTTTAGAAGAGCTGTTAGGATTAGGATTAAAACTGGATCAGGACTAAATAAACTGCTGATTCCAGCAGGAATGCACAGGAGAAAGAGGTCCTCACAACCTCCTCAACCTTCTAACTTTCTGCTTCTTTCTTCATCTGCAGGGAGAAAATAGACACTGAAAAAGCCCTGAGAAGCTTGGGCTTTGAGGTGCTGGGCAACATCCAGGAAGGCAGCTTTGGGAAAATTAAGCTGGCCACATCCAAGAAGCACCCCAAGCAGGTGGCCATTAAAATAGTGGACCGTATATTGATGGAACCTGATTTGGAGACCAAATTTCTGCCCCGGGAACTGGACATCCTGAAAACAGTGATGCACCCTCACATCGTTCAGGTGCATGACATTTTTGAGATGCCTAACCATCTGGTGTTCATCGTGATGGAGGCTGCAGCCACGGATCTCCATCAAAAGATCCAGGAGCTCCACCACATCCCCGTCGATCAGGCCAAAAAGTGGTTCTCCCAGCTTGTCAGCGCTGTGGACTATCTGCACGAGCAGGACATTGTCCATCGAGATCTCACCTGCAGTAATGTCCTGCTGACTGCTGACGGTCAAATCAAACTGACCGGCTTCAGGTTTGGACGCATTTCAAAAGGCTCCCCTGAAGAAAGTAAGACGTACTGCTGCACTTCTTACTACACTGCTCCTGAGGTGCTTTTGGCTACGCCCTACGAGCCGAAGAAGAGCGATGTGTGGAGCCTGGGCGTGATCCTGTACGTCATGCTCACTGGGTCCAGGCCGTATGACCACACGGATTTGAAAGAGCTCCCAAATCTCCAGCAGCGACCCTTGAACTATCCGGAAGGGATGGCGGTGGAGGAGTCCTGTCAGGACCTGATCGCCTACATGCTGCAGTTCCGTCCTTTCTTTCGGCCTTCGGTAACACAGGTGGCACAGCATCCTTGGCTGCAGTCGAGTCAAGAACAGTAAGTAAACCATCGCGCTGGAACCTGAGTATCAAGTTCCAGGATTATAAACATAAAGAACATTTTCATTGTATTTGAACTGTAATTAGATTTTTGCTGATTTATTATTAAGTGTTTATTTCTTGCTTGTTTGTTTACATGTAACTGAGTTGTTTATTCATTTCTATTTTATTGATTAGCTTTGAAAAACTTTGAACAAACCCTTTTCATGCTTTTGGGTTTAGTCACAGTTCCATCAGGAGTCACAGAGTGTTTCACAAAGCAGCATTTCTCAGCTTAAGCCCAGGGTTGAGGACTGGAATGTCCTTCAGCTCTTCTTCTATTGGACAGGCTGGACTCTGGGATTAAGTTCTCTGACTGAACTGAGACCCCTGCTTTGTGACTCCCCCCGAGACTGGTCAGCTGTTTACTTATTTGCTGTATTTGTCTTGTATTTTTATCAACAGTGAAATGAGTGAGACTGCAGACTCATCTGTGGCTGAGGCTAAAAGCGCTCCACAGGAGAGTGTGTTCGGGTTTCCAGAGAGACTCTGTGATGAGAGCTGTAAGGAGATCCAGCAGCAGCAGCAGAACACCATTAAGCATTTGGAGAAAATACGGTATGTTTGTTTGTTTGTTTGTTGTTTACACTATTTATGACTGCTGTATCTCTGCTCTCTCTATTAAAACAGTCAGTCTGGCAGCACTGTTCTGTAAATCAGTAAATAGGTCACATACAGTATTAGTTCACTAACAATAAGCTAATACTTATTCTCCACATTGCTTCTGTACCGTCTCCAGAGTTATAGGCAGGTTTGTGGTGGAAGCCGTTGACGAGGACGGGGAACCCAGTTCTCATGGAGACACCAGCCCACTCCAGGAAGACGACAGCAGTAGAGCTGGGGCAAGTCTAACTTGCCGAAGTGTGGAGGCTGTGGAGGAGGAGCACGGCTGCTTCTGCTGCAGTCCTTTTTGTGCTGCAGTTAAAAGGGCAGCTAAAGCTTATGTTGTCGCACCGATTATCAGAGCCTCCCATTCACTTCGAGGGAAGGTGAAGAAGTTCTTCATCTCTGCGGTGCACAACTCCTCCTCTTCCCAGCAGGGGGCTCCACATTCTGCTGCCTCCACAGAAGCTCCTGCCTGTTCCGGTCCTGAACAGAGACGTGAGGATGGGACTTCGGACATTCTGCTCCATGGGCTGATGGTGGAGGCAGAAGCTGTCCTCCCACAGCCCACAGTGAGGCAGGGAAGAAGAAGGCTGCGATTCCCCAAGTTTAAGGTAAGTGGACTGTTGAGTGATCGTGACGGTCCTTTTATACCATTGAATCACTTTAAATATTGATTAGAAATGTTTCAGTTGGTCAATCTTTGTCATTTTTGTCTCTCCAACAGATCCTGAAGAAGAGAGTTCATCCTCTGTAGACGACCAGCACGGCTCCCAGTAATGGTAGTGTACTGTCTGGGTTTGATTCTGAAGGGAAAGTCCCGCTCCATGGGCCAGAAGCTGTGCTCCCACCGCCCATTGTGATGCAGGAAAGCAGGAGACCAAGTCTTCAGCTCCCCTTCAGATTATTCAAACTGAGCTTACCCTGTTCATGCTTAGCCCAAACAAATCATGTTGGATGACCATGTGGACCCACCTCCCACAAGGTCTGGGTTGGAGATGAGTGATTGGAGGAACAGCCTGCCTGATCTCAACCCGAGGGGTAGGGTGTTATTGGACTTTTGTGCTAGTCACAATTTGTCCACAGCAAACACCATGTTCAAACACAAGGTTGCTCATGAGTGTACTTGGTACGCTCATAGTGTACCTTGAGCCAAAGGTCAGTTAATGATATTGTGCTCATATCATGTGACCTGAGGCCATGTTTGGACTCTCGGGCAAAGAGAGGCACTTAGCTGTTAACTGATCATCATCTAGAGGTGAGTTGGACCAAGTGGCGGGGAAAACTGCCAGACAGACCTACAACGGCCCAAAGACTAGTGAGAGTCTGCTGGGATAGACCTGCATCATAGAAGCAGCTGGACATTTGGATGTGGCCTAAAGCTTTTTGTTAAGTGGTGTTGAGGTGCCTTTAAACCATTAATTATTCAGTCATACATGTTTTTGACCAGAGGAGGATGGGTCCCCCTTGCGAGTCTTGGTTACCCTCAAGGTTTCTTCCTCCAGATCTGAGGGAGTTTTTACTTGCCACTGTCGCCTTTGGCTTGCTCACTTGGGGTTACATCATCAATTTTATCTAATTTCCTGATTTTTTGTAAAGCTGCTTTGCACCATCATCAGGTTTGCAGTGGCAGAAGTCCAGGGACTAGGAACAGTGTGGAGAGTCCATGGAGAATGACATTCGGGTGGCCATAAGAAGGTTCTGTAAAATTATCCAACAACTCAGAAGAAGAAGGAGAATCATTGCCCAAACTGTGGTCAGTTAGGGCGGTGAAGCTCTGCTCTCAGCTGAGGATATTGTTGGGCAGTGTATAGAACACCTTGAGGAACTCCTAAACTTGAGGAACATGCTTTCTGTCCAGGAGGTAGGGCTGGAATCTACCAGGGAGTCAGAATCTCACCATCTCTCTTGCCAAAGTCACTGAGGTAGCTGAAGAAAGCTCCATAGTGGCAAAGCACCAGAAGTGGAGGAGATTCACATGGAGGAGCTGAAGGCTCTGGGCATTGTAGGGCTGTATTGGTTGAGATGCCTCTGCAATGTTGTATGGACCTCTGGAACAGCACCTCTGGACTGGAGTACTTGGGTGGTGGTCCTATTTTCAAGAATGAGAACTGGAGAGTGTGTGCTTACTCTTGAGGCATCACACTTCTCAGCCTCTCCAGGAAACTCCATTCCAGGGTAGTGCAAAGGAGAATACACCCGATAGTTAAACCTCAGATTCAGGAGGAGCATCGCAGGTTCTGTCCTGACTGTGGAACAGTGGACCAGCTCTTCACACTCTCTCAGATAGTCGAGGGGTCATGAGTGTTCACCGTTTCAGTCTACAACCATGTTCCTCGAAGCTGTTTGTGAGAAGTGCTCGGGGAGTACGGGGTGCCGAGGTCACTGATGTGAGCCGCGCAGTCCTTGTACTCTCGGTGTGAGAGCTGTGTCTGTTCTCTCAGCACCAAGTCAAGCTTGTTCAGTGTTGCCGTTGGACTCCATCAGGGCTGTGCCTTGTCTCCACTCCTGTATGTGATATTCATGGACAGGATAGCAAGGCTTCTGTGTGTGATGGCCTCCGATGTGCACTTGAGCAGTTTGCAGCTGAGTGTAAAGCGGTCAGTATGAGAATCAGCTCCACCAGGTCTGAGGCCATGGTGGCGTCCCATTCACTCTTCATTATGGAACAAGGAGCTCTGCTATCCGGGTGAGGCTCGGAGTAGAGCTGCTGCTCCATGGTGTTGAGGTGAGCCAGCTGAGGTGATTTGGGCATCTGATAAAGATTTCCTCCGGTCATTATCAGTCCCCTGGTCCCCTCTGGACATGGCAGAATGGGAGGAGACCCAGAGGAAGACCCAGGACCTGCTGCTGTGATTATATCGCCCGGCTGGCCTGGGAATGCCTTGGGGAACCCCCAACAAGAGGTGGTGGAACTGGTTGGGGATGGGAGTGCCTGGACTTCTGTGCTCGCCTAATGCCACTGCAGTCCTGAGCTGAATTAAGAAGAGGATGATGATGATGAAGATGAGCTTCAACTTTAAGGTATGTGAACTTTTTCCTCTTCTTGACACACATAAAGCTCTGCCATAGTGCAGCTAAATGTGCAGTTAAGTTTAATAAAACATTTATTAATAGAGCAGAGAGCCTGGAGCAGAGAGCCTGGAGACATGATGGGAGGAGTAATCTGGATAATCTGGAGTGAGTCTGGAGGAGTAAAGAGGGAGCCTGGAGAAGTGATCTAGAGGAGTGATCTGGTAGAGAGTTTGTGTGTTGGTCAGCATGAATAAGAGATGTTCTGTATTACTGATGTGTTCTGGATGTTTCTTTTTTTAAAAGTATTATTATAAAATAATATAATAATAATACTGTAATAAAATAAAGTTACGTCAAAGTCAGCTTTATTGTCAGAACTGCAATATGTACAAACACAGAATTGAAATTGCTTTACTCTCAGAGCCATGGTGCAACAATAAACAGCAAACATATAAATAAACATTAAATAACAAGAAGCTTAGAAATGGTCTTTTACTAATATGTAGGAATGTAAGAGTTTTAGTGTTTGTATAAATAAATAGAGTGAAGTGGCATATGCAGCAGATAAAACATCTGGGTTTGGTTAGTGCAAATATAAACAGTAGTGCAAACTGGAGCTCATAGATTATTAAAGTGACGTGTGCAGAAGCAGTTCTTGATGATGCAGAGTTCACACACACTTAACTACACACACATGTTTATGTTCAGGGAATACTATGTGCAATACCCCCCCCCCCCATGTGCAATTAAGAGTCTTTTGCTGTAAATAATATTGTTATTGCTCTTTTAATTCTTATTTATATTGTGTGTGTGTGTGTGTGTGTGTGTGTGTGTGTGTGTGTGTGTTTATAGTGTAAATTATTTATCCAAATTTTTGTAACTGAGTGTCTTGCTATCGCTTTCTGCTGTTACACTGAATTTCCCCACTGCGGGACTAATAAAGCACTAATAAATCTTATCTTATTTTATCTTAACACAACAACACACCACATCAAAACAACACAACACATCAACACAACAACACACCACCACAACACAACACCACAACACATCACAACATAACACAACAACAACACAACAGAACACAACACATCAACACAACACAACACATCAACACAACACACCACAACATACCACCACAACACATCAACATAACAACACACCAACACAACACAACACATCAACACAACACACCACAACATAACACCACAACAACACAACACAACAACATAACAGAACACAACAACAACACATCAACACAACACAACACCACCATGACACAACACAACACCATAACACAACACAACACCACAACAACAACACAACACCAAAACACAACAATACAACACCACAACAACAACACAACACTTCAACACAACACACCACAACACAACAAAAATACACCACAACACTGCAACACAACACACTGCAACACTACAACATAACACAACACCACAACACAATAACACAATAACACAACACAATAACACAACACCACAACACAACACCACAACACATCAACACAACAACACAACACATCAACACAACACACCACAACAT
This sequence comes from Salminus brasiliensis, assembly GCF_030463535.1. Lineage (NCBI taxonomy): Eukaryota > Metazoa > Chordata > Actinopteri > Characiformes > Bryconidae > Salminus > Salminus brasiliensis. The sequence continues at coordinate 20,524,646 of NC_132880.1, forward strand.
AACACCACAACAACACAACAGAACACAACACATCAACACAACACAACACCACCATGACACAACACAACACCATTACACCATAACAACACAACACCACAACAACACCACAACAACACAACACATCAACACAACACCAAAACACAACACAAAAACACAACACCACAACAACAACACAACACTTCAACACAACACAACAACACACAACACAACAAAAATACACCACAACACACTGCAACACTACAACATAACACAACATCACAACACAATAACACCACAGCAACACAACACAACAAAATAACACAACACCACAACATAACACCAAAACACAACACACCACAGCACCACAACACAACAACATACCACAACACCACAACACAATACAACACAACAACAACACATCACAACACAACACAACAACACACAACACAAAAATACACCACAAAACACCACAGCAACACAACACAACAAAATAACACAACACAACACAACAACACCACAACATAACACCAAAACACAACATACCACAGCACCACAACACATCAACACAACAACACAACACAATACAACAACAAAACATCACATCAACACAACACCACAACACAATACTACACAACAGCACAACACAACAACACAACACAACAACAAAACATCACATCAACACAACACCACAACACAACACAACAACACTACACAACAGCACAACACAACAACACAAAACAGCACACCACAACACACTGCAACAACACAACACACAACACAACACCACAACACAACAACACGACACCACAACACACCACAACACAACACAACAGTACAGCACCACAACACAACACCAAAACACAACACCACCACAACACACCACAACAACAACACAACAACACAACACAACACTACAACACAACAAAATAACAACACAACAACACACCACAACACCACAACGACACAACACAACACAACAACACCACAACACAACACAACAATACCACAACACAACAATACCGCAACACAACACCACAACACAACAACACAAAACAGCACACCACAACACACTGCAACACAACACCACAACACACTGCAACAACACAACACACAACACCACAACACAACAACAACACAACAACACAACCCCACAACACACTGCAACAACACAACACAACACAACAACAACACAACACAACAACACAACACACTGCAACACCACAACACACTGCAACAACTAAACACAACACACAACAACACAATACATCAACACAACACACTGCAACACCACAACACTACACAACACAACATACAACAGCACAACACAACAACAACACAACACACCACAACAACACAACACCACACAACAAAACAACAACACATCAACACAACACAACACAACAATACCACAACACACAACACAACAACATAACACACCACAACAACACAGCACACCACAACAACACAGCACACCACAACAACACAACAAACTGCAACAACACAACACCACAACACAACAACAACACAACAACACAACAACATGACAACACCACACAACAACACAACACAACAACACCACAACAAAATAACACAACACCACACAACAACACAACACCAAAACAACAAAACTATTCCACAACACAACACCACAACACATCAACACAACAACACAACATAACACCACAACAACACAACAGAACACAACACATCAACACAACACCACCATGACACAACACAACACCATTACACCATAACACAACACCACAACAACACCACAACAACACAACACATCAACACAACACCAAAACACAACACAAAAACACAACACCACAACAACAACACAACACTTCAACACAACACAACAACACACAACACAACAAAAATACACCACAACACACTGCAACACTACAACATAACACAACATCACAACACAATAACACCACAGCAACACAACACAACAAAATAACACAACACCACAACATAACACCAAAACACAACACACCACAGCACCACAACATAACACCAAAACACAACATACCACAGCATCACAACACATCAACACAACAACACAACACAATACAACAACAAAACATCACATCAACACAACAACACAACACAACACTACACAACAGCACAACACAACAACACAACACAACAACAAAACATCACATCAACACAACACCACAACACAACACAACACACAACAGTACAACACAACAACAATACCACAACACAACAACACAACACAACAACATAACACAACAATACAACACAACACAACACCACACAACAACACAACAATACCACAACAACACAAAACAACAACAACACAGCACAACAACACACTACAACAACAACACAACGACACAACACAACACACACAGCGTTTGAGCTGATTTAGACTCACTGTGGTGATGAAGCCCCAAGTTCAAGATCCCTTCAAGATCTGTTTAATCTAGTGTTGTATGACTGAACCTGTTAGTGCTGCCATCTGGTGACCAGACAACACACCACAACACCACAACAACAACACAACACCACAACACACTACAACAACACAACACAAAACACAATGACACAACACATCAAAACAACAACACAACAACACAACACAACAATACCACAACAACACAACAATACCACAACACAACAACACAATACAACAACACAACACACTGCAAAAACACAACACACAACAACACAACACAACAACACAACACAACACAACACAACAACAACACACCACAACAACACAACACAGTGCAACACCACAACACACTGCAACAACTCAACACAACACATCAACACAACACACCGCAACACCACAACACTACACAACACACAACAGCACAACACAACACAACAACAACACACCGCAACACCACAACACACAACAGCACAACACAACACAACACAACAACAACACAACACCACAACACACTGCAACAACACAACACAATGACACAACACAACACCACACAACAAAACAACACAACAACACCACAACACATCAAAACAACAACACAACAACACAACACAACACAACAATACCACAACAACACAACAATACCACAACACAACAACATAACAAAACAATACAACACAACAATACAACACCACAACACAACACAATACAGCACACAACAACACACTGCAACAACACAACACACAACACAACACCACAACACAACACAACGACAACACAACACACAACAGCACAACACAACAACACAACACCACAAAAACACAACAATACCACAACACACTACAACAACACAACACAAAACACAATGACACAACACAACACACAACAGCAGAACACATCAAAACAACAACACAACAACACAAAACAACACAACAATACCACAACAACACAACAATACAACACCACAACAAAATAACACAAAAAAAACACAACACCACAACACACTGCAACAACACAACATAACACAACAATACAACACAACAGAACACCACACAACAACACAACACCACAACACAACACCACAACAACACAACAATACAACAACAACACAACAACAACACAACACCACAACACACTACAACAACACAACACAAAACACAATGACACAACACATCAAAACAACAACACAACAACACAACACAACACAACAATACCACAACAACACAACAATACCACAACACAACAACATAACAAAACAATACAACACAACAATACAACACCACAACACAACACAATACAGCACACCACAACACACTGCAACAACACAACACACAACACCACAACACAACACAACACAATGACACAACACAACACACAACAGCACAACACAACACACCGCAACAACACAACACCAACACCACACAACAACAGAACAACACAACACCACAACAAAATAACACAACACCACAACAACACAACACAAAAACAACACAACACATTAACACAACACAACAATGCAACACAACAACACAACACCATAACACAACAACAACACAACACAACAATGCAACACAACACAACATCAATACAACAACACAACACAACACAATACAGCACACCACAACACACTGCAACAACACAACACACAACACAACACCACAACACAACAACACTACACCACAACACACTGCAACAACACAACACCACATCACAACAACACAACACAAAAACAACACACCACAACAACACAACGCACTGCAACACCACAACACACTGCAACAACTCAACACAACACACAACACAACACATCAACACAACACACCACAACACCACACCACAACAATACACAACAATACAACACAACAACACAACACAACACACAACAGCACAACACACCGCAACAACACAAAAACACAACACAACAACAACACAATACATCAACATAACACAACACAACACAACAATACCACAACACACAAAACAACACAAAAACATAACACAAAAATACAACACAACAATACAACACCACAACACAACAACACAACACAGCACAACACAACACCACAACACACTGCAACACCACAACACAACAACAACACAACACCACAACAACACAACACAACAACATGACAACAACACAACACCAGAAGACCACAACACAACAACACACAACAACACAACACCACACAAATACAACACACCACACCAAAACAACACAACAATACCACAACACAACACCACAACACAGCACACCACAACACCACAACACACTGCAACAACACAGCACACAACACCACAACACACAACACAACACCACAACACAACACAACAGCAACACAACACCACAACACACTGCAACAGCATAACACAACACATCAACACAACAACAACACAACAATGCAACACAACACAACATCAATACAACAACACAACACAACAATGCAACACAACACAACATCAATACAACAACACAACACAACAACACAACACAACACAACAAAATAACACCACAACACAACCGAGTTCTGCATTTCTGGAATCCTCTGATAATTTATTGAGGCTGATCATCTGTGTAAAAAATCTCCTTCTGTTAAGAGTTTGATCTGGTGTTAAACTGCTTACAGGATTTACATCTTAAGCTCTTTTACATGCTTTTCCTTTCCCAGCTTCACCTGATGAGGTCAAAAGCTGCTAAACTTCTGGACAGGGAGGGAGGTTATAGCTAGAGAGCTCGCCCATGCCCATCACCAAGATTTTCACTCTTTCAGAAATGATTAGCTGTCCTGCACTGATTCACATCACACAGCGTTTGAGCTGGTTTAGACTCACTGTGGTGATGAAGCCCCAAGTTCAAGATTCCTTCAAGATCTGTTTAATCTAGTGTTGTATGACTGAACCTGTTAGTGCTGCCATCTGGTGACCAGACAACACACCACAACACCACAACACAACACACCACAACGACACAACACAACACACAACAGCACAACATAACAACAACACAACACAACACACTGCAACAACACAACAACATAACACAACAATACAACACCACAACACAACAACACAACACAGCACACCACAACACACTGCAACAACACAACACCACAACACAACAACACAACAACACAACACAACAACACCACAACACAACACAACAATACCAAAACAACAACACAACACAACAACATAACACAATAATATAACACCACAACACAACAACACAACACAGCACACCACATCACACTGCAACAAAACAACACACAACACAACACCACAACACAACAACAACACAACAACACTACACCACAACACACTGCAACAACACAACACCACATCACAACAACACAACACAACAACAACACAAAAACAACACACCACAACAACACAACGCACTGCAACACCACAACACACTGCAACAACACAACACAACACAACAACAACACAACACAACAACAACACAACAACACAACAACACAACACACTGCTACACCACAACACACTGCAACAACTCAACACAACACACAACAACACAACACATCAACACAACACCACGCAACACCACAACACTACACAACAACACAACACAACACACAACAGTACAACACAACAACAATACCACAACACAACAACACAACACAACAACATAACACAACAATACAACACAACACAACACCACACAACAACACAACAATACCACAACAACACAAAACAACAACAACACAGCACAACAACACACTACAACAACAACACAACGACACAACACAACACACACAGCGTTTGAGCTGATTTAGACTCACTGTGGTGATGAAGCCCCAAGTTCAAGATCCCTTCAAGATCTGTTTAATCTAGTGTTGTATGACTGAACCTGTTAGTGCTGCCATCTGGTGACCAGACAACACACCACAACACCACAACAACAACACAACACCACAACACACTACAACAACACAACACAAAACACAATGACACAACACATCAAAACAACAACACAACAACACAACACAACAATACCACAACAACACAACAATACCACAACACAACAACACAATACAACAACACAACACACTGCAAAAACACAACACACAACAACACAACACAACAACACAACACAACACAACACAACAACAACACACCACAACAACACAACACAGTGCAACACCACAACACACTGCAACAACTCAACACAACACATCAACACAACACACCGCAACACCACAACACTACACAACACACAACAGCACAACACAACACAACAACAACACACCGCAACACCACAACACACAACAGCACAACACAACACAACACAACAACAACACAACACCACAACACACTGCAACAACACAACACAATGACACAACACAACACCACACAACAAAACAACACAACAACACCACAACACATCAAAACAACAACACAACAACACAACACAACACAACAATACCACAACAACACAACAATACCACAACACAACAACATAACAAAACAATACAACACAACAATACAACACCACAACACAACACAATACAGCACACAACAACACACTGCAACAACACAACACACAACACAACACCACAACACAACACAACGACAACACAACACACAACAGCACAACACAACAACACAACACCACAAAAACACAACAATACCACAACACACTACAACAACACAACACAAAACACAATGACACAACACAACACACAACAGCAGAACACATCAAAACAACAACACAACAACAGAAAACAACACAACAATACCACAACAACACAACAATACAACACCACAACAAAATAACACAACAAAAACACAACACCACAACACACTGCAACAACACAACATAACACAACAATACAACACAACAGAACACCACACAACAACACAACACCACAACACAACACCACAACAACACAACAATACAACAACAACACAACAACAACACAACACCACAACACACTACAACAACACAACACAAAACACAATGACACAACACATCAAAACAACAACACAACAACACAACACAACACAACAATACCACAACAACACAACAATACCACAACACAACAACATAACAAAACAATACAACACAACAATACAACACCACAACACAACACAATACAGCACACCACAACACACTGCAACAACACAACACACAACACCACAACACAACACAACACAATGACACAACACAACACACAACAGCACAACACAACACACCGCAACAACACAACACCAACACCACACAACAACAGAACAACACAACACCACAACAAAATAACACAACACCACAACAACACAACACAAAAACAACACAACACATTAACACAACACAACAATGCAACACAACAACACAACACCATAACACAACAACAACACAACACAACAATGCAACACAACACAACATCAATACAACAACAAAACACAACACAATACAGCACACCACAACACACTGCAACAACACAACACACAACACAACACCACAACACAACAACACTACACCACAACACACTGCAACAACACAACACCACATCACAACAACACAACACAAAAACAACACACCACAACAACACAACGCACTGCAACACCACAACACACTGCAACAACTCAACACAACACACAACACAACACATCAACACAACACACCACAACACCACACCACAACAATACACAACAATACAACACAACAACACAACACAACACACAACAGCACAACACACCGCAACAACACAAAAACACAACACAACAACAACACAATACATCAACATAACACAACAACACAACACAACAATACCACAACACACAAAACAACACAAAAACATAACACAAAAATACAACACAACAATACAACACCACAACACAACAACACAACACAGCACAACACAACACCACAACACACTGCAACACCACAACACAACAACAACACAACACCACAACAACACAACACAACAACATGACAACAACACAACACCAGAAGACCACAACACAACAACACACAACAACACAACACCACACAAATACAACACACCACACCAAAACAACACAACAATACCACAACACAACACCACAACACAGCACACCACAACACCACAACACACTGCAACAACACAGCACACAACACCACAACACACAACACAACACCACAACACAACACAACAGCAACACAACACCACAACACACTGCAACAGCATAACACAACACATCAACACAACAACAACACAACAATGCAACACAACACAACATCAATACAACAACACAACACAACAATGCAACACAACACAACATCAATACAACAACACAACACAACAACACAACACAACACAACAAAATAACACCACAACACAACCGAGTTCTGCATTTCTGGAATCCTCTGATAATTTATTGAGGCTGATCATCTGTGTAAAAAATCTCCTTCTGTTAAGAGTTTGATCTGGTGTTAAACTGCTTACAGGATTTACATCTTAAGCTCTTTTACATGCTTTTCCTTTCCCAGCTTCACCTGATGAGGTCAAAAGCTGCTAAACTTCTGGACAGGGAGGGAGGTTATAGCTAGAGAGCTCGCCCATGCCCATCACCAAGATTTTCACTCTTTCAGAAATGATTAGCTGTCCTGCACTGATTCACATCACACAGCGTTTGAGCTGGTTTAGACTCACTGTGGTGATGAAGCCCCAAGTTCAAGATCCCTTCAAGATCTGTTTAATCTAGTGTTGTATGACTGAACCTGTTAGTGCTGCCATCTGGTGACCAGACAACACACCACAACACCACAACACAACACACCACAACGACACAACACAACACACAACAGCACAACATAACAACAACACAACACAACACACTGCAACAACACAACAACATAACACAACAATACAACACCACAACACAACAACACAACACAGCACACCACAACACACTGCAACAACACAACACCACAACACAACAACACAACAACACAACACAACAACACCACAACACAACACAACAATACCAAAACAACAACACAACACAACAACATAACACAATAATATAACACCACAACACAACAACACAACACAGCACACCACATCACACTGCAACAAAACAACACACAACACAACACCACAACACAACAACAACACAACAACACTACACCACAACACACTGCAACAACACAACACCACATCACAACAACACAACACAACAACAACACAAAAACAACACACCACAACAACACAACGCACTGCAACACCACAACACACTGCAACAACACAACACAACACAACAACAACACAACACAACAACAACACAACAACACAACAACACAACACACTGCTACACCACAACACACTGCAACAACTCAACACAACACACAACAACACAACACATCAACACAACACCACGCAACACCACAACACTACACAACAACACAACACAACACACAACAGTACAACACAACAACAATACCACAACACAACAACACAACACAACAACATAACACAACAATACAACACAACACAACACCACACAACAACACAACAATACCACAACAACACAAAACAACAACAACACAGCACAACAACACACTACAACAACAACACAACGACACAACACAACACACACAGCGTTTGAGCTGATTTAGACTCACTGTGGTGATGAAGCCCCAAGTTCAAGATTCCTTCAAGATCTGTTTAATCTAGTGTTGTATGACTGAACCTGTTAGTGCTGCCATCTGGTGACCAGACAACACACCACAACACCACAACAACAACACAACACCACAACACACTACAACAACACAACACAAAACACAATGACACAACACATCAAAACAACAACACAACAAAACAACACAACAATACCACAACAACACAACAATACCACAACACAACAACACAATACAACAACACAACACACTGCAAAAACACAACACACAACAACACAACACAACAACACAACACAACACAACACAACACAACAACAACAACACACCACAACAACACAACACAGTGCAACACCACAACACACTGCAACAACTCAACACAACACATCAACACAACACACCGCAACACCACAACACTACACAACACACAACAGCACAACACAACACAACAACAACACACCGCAACACCACAACACACAACAGCACAACACAACACAACACAACAACAACACAACACCACAACACACTGCAACAACACAACACAATGACACAACACAACACCACACAACAAAACAACACAACAACACCACAACACATCAAAACAACAACACAACAACACAACACAACACAACAATACCACAACAACACAACAATACCACAACACAACAACATAACAAAACAATACAACACAACAATACAACACCACAACACAACACAATACAGCACACAACAACACACTGCAACAACACAACACACAACACAACACCACAACACAACACAACGACAACACAACACACAACAGCACAACACAACAACACAACACCACAAAAACACAACAATACCACAACACACTACAACAACACAACACAAAACACAATGACACAACACAACACACAACAGCAGAACACATCAAAACAACAACACAACAACACAAAACAACACAACAATACCACAACAACACAACAATACAACACCACAACAAAATAACACAACAAAAACACAACACCACAACACACTGCAACAACACAACATAACACAACAATACAACACAACAGAACACCACACAACAACACAACACCACAACACAACACCACAACAACACAACAATACAACAACACAACAACAACACAACACCACAACACACTACAACAACACAACACAAAACACAATGACACAACACATCAAAACAACAACACAACAACACAACACAACACAACAATACCACAACAACACAACAATACCACAACACAACAACATAACAAAACAATACAACACAACAATACAACACCACAACACAACACAATACAGCACACCACAACACACTGCAACAACACAACACACAACACCACAACACAACACAACACAATGACACAACACAACACACAACAGCACAACACAACAACAACACAACACACCGCAACAACACAACGCCAACACCACACAACAACAGAACAACACAACACCACAACAAAATAACACAACACCACAACAACACAACACAAAAACAACACAACACATTAACACAACACAACAATGCAACACAACAACACAACACCATAACACAACAACAACACAACACAACAATGCAACACAACACAACATCAATACAACAACACAACACAACCGAGTTCTGCATTTCTGGAATCCTCTGATAATTTATTGAGGCTGATCATCTGTGTAAAAAATCTCCTTCTGTTAAGAGTTTGATCTGGTGTTAAACTGCTTACAGGATTTACATCTTAAGCTCTTTTACATGCTTTTCCTTTCCCAGCTTCACCTGATGAGGTCAAAAGCTGCTAAACTTCTGGACAGGGAGGGAGGTTATAGCTAGAGAGCTCGTCCATGCCCATTACCAAGATTTTCACTCTTTCAGAAATGATTAGCTGTCCTGCACTGATTCACATCACACAGCGTTTGAGCTGGTTTAGACTCACTGTGGTGATGAAGCCCCAAGTTCAAGATCCCTTCAAGATCTGTTTAATCTAGTGTTGTATGACTGAACCTGTTAGTGCTGCCATCTGGTGACCAGTCTGTGTCTTGTTTCTCATCTCTCTCTCTCTCTCTCTCTCTCTCTCTCTCTCTCTCTCTTAGCTGATTTCAGTGCATGTGTTGATTGGCTGCATTGTAAGAGCCTCATCTTTGTAAAAGTGCTGGAGATGTTGATTCAGTCGGCTGAGGTGTTCAGTGTTGTACACTTATCCTCTTTGTCCCTAAATCTAAAGACTTTTTTTAAGGCGACTAGCGACAAATCAAGCGACTTTTTCTGCTGTTATTTGACACTTTTGGAGATGAACACACATGTTCTTCAGTTCCTGTCCTCAGCAGCAGGTGCTGCCGTGAGCCCCGTCCCACAACCCTCACAGCGCTCAGTCTCTCAGTCCGAGCAGACCCACACCGCTCCACGTCCACACTGCAAATGAACTGCGCATGCCCAGACCCGCCTCTGACCCCGCCCCCTGTTTACAGAGCGGGATGTAAATATAAATGCGTCTTCAGAGAGACACTAAATAAATAAATAAATCAATAAACAAATAAAACTAAGTATCTCTGCCAAACTGTCTGTTTTAGGGTCACTTTGTGGGTCTGAAGCCCGGATAAAGGAGGAGGGTTGAGCGTAGAGTAGCAGTTCCTCCCCACAGAACAGTCTTCTGATTAAATTTGATAAGCTAACATTTAACAACACAGAACTACATTGATTTATGACATTTATGTAAAAATGATTTATGTAATGTAGGATATTTTACATATTTCATATGAAAAAAAGGATCAACTTAAGAAGGAGAACTGCAGGAGTTCAAGCCTGGGGGAATCGATTCATTCACAGCAATGATTCATTAGGTTTAACCCCCGTTTCACAAAGACACAGTGAACTGAGGAGGTTTTCAGTAATGATTTCATTTACTGACTGCTTTAGCTTCTAGAGATCCTACATTTAACAGCCCAAACTTAATGAGGGAAACACGAAGCTCTAATGTTGATTTAATCAGGTTGTTACGAGTCGAGCTTCTAAAGAAGAACCGAATCCAAACAGCGGTTCAGAGTCTCGCTCAAAATACCGGAGATCACGTGATCGCCCGAAGTGACGCTTCGCACGTCACTGAACGTAATGACGTTCAAGGCGCGTCAGTTTCCCGGGAGTATGAATATGAACTGAAATATGAACTGAAATAAAACAGTAATAGATAATTAATAATAAGTTTCTGTTTATTTCTGTGTTCAACAGATGTTCAGTCTACATGCAGATTAAACAGGGGATTTTTCACATCATCAAATATGATCAAACGTGGCTGTTTTATTTACGAGGAGAACAAAGCAGTTACACACTCAGATGAAACACATGCAGTTAAATGTAGATAAAATGACATTCAGTGAAGAGAAGAAACACAGGCAGACATCACTGTATGGAGCTCCCGTCTCAGTCTGGACGAAGCTGATGAACACAAGTGAATCAGGCGATGGAGGTGTAGTGTTTTATTAGAACAGCAGGTGGCGCAGTAGAGCTGAGGAGCTGAGAAGCACTTTGGCTTCAACTGTGTCAAAAAGTCTCGGGCTGCGTCCAGAAACCCCCAAATTTACAGCTTTTTACTACTGATCCTCCTCCTCTCCTCCGAGACCTGGAAACTGGGTTTGTGGCTCCATCATGTCGCTTCTCCAAAAACCGGAGGAGGAAAGAAGCGACTTCCAGCAGAGGAGACCTGAGAGGATCCCACCCAGGAAGAGTGTTAAAGCTTTAGGAGAGAGATCACTGAGTGCTCCCAGAGACCACGGGGAAATAGAGGAAGCAGCACACAAGTCCTAAACGCTCAGATTCACTAATATTACTGATCTGATACAATGAGCAGTAAAGCAGTTCTAGAAATGTAGAGTTCAGAGAGACGAACACGCTCCCCTGCTTCTCTACACCTGGATTATTTACTGGAACTGAGCTGAAAAGACTGTCTGTTCAGTTCAGCTTTATTAATCACCCTATATATAGATATATATAGATATAGATAGATAGATAGATAGATAGCAGCTCTCACAGCTGCTGCACAGAGCAGCACGTATACAACAATTCTGTACATTTAACTTTTAATTGTGAATTATTTATATATTTAATTCAGTATTAATTCAGCACAAAAACACAAACACACATTTCACAACACCTAATCACACCAAATGCATGTAGCCTAATGCAAAATCACTGACAAGGTATTCCAGCTGTAATAAGGGGGCTTTTGTCAAACTGGTGGTCCTCATTGTGTGCAAACTGACTGACCTCTTTATCTGTTCTTTGATTCAAAGTCTGGTACATTTAAAAGTTTTGGAACATTTTAAAAAGCTCTAGCAGGAGCATCACATGGAAATGCTTAGACGTGCCCAGTGTAGATGTTTCCCTGAAAGATAAACCCTTCATTCTGTAGTTTCCCCCAGATCTTCTAGGAAGTCACTGAGGTAGTCCACTAGTGGATGAGGCTTTGACTGTCCACAGAACAGTGCACCTACAAATGGCTCCACGTTGCTCCAAACTGTGCTGCTAGATTTAAAAATGATAAGCCAATCAACATTCACTACTAAATCAACTGTGCTATCTGAATGTGTCAGGCATTAACTCTGACCCAGTCTGAGGCAAATGTAGGATTCTAGGCCATAAATACATTGTCCTCCACATTTAGATTTGACCTAAACATCTGAGAGTGTTGAAAGCAGAGTGCGTCTTTGGGTAGATTGTGTCCACGATCTCTAAGAATTCCTAAAAGTTCATTAACGCTGCTTTGACGCTGCCCATTCTGCAGGTCTGAGGTGAGGTCAGGTCCATCTGTGCTTAAAGGTTCTGCATCTGTGTCTACTACACATTTTCTCTGACTACTACACATTTTTAGAAGAACCATAGTCTGTAGACTCTGGATGCACACCAGAATCAGAATTCAAGGTTATGTCTGGAAAATCTAGATTCATACTGGCATTAGTTTACACAGTTACAGCCTCATTAACTCCATTTAGCAGATGGGGTGACGGCTCAAAAGCTGCTACAATGTTAACTTCAGCCATTCAGCTTCTCTATCTTTTCAGATACTGTGTGCTGGAGGCCATTTGTGGTTCTGTTGTTAACAAACATTGATCCAAACCACCAATTAAAAAGGTGTTACGGGACGGTCAGGGAGCAGACCCAAGTGCAGAGAGGAAAGCCTGTAAGGACAGGCCTTAATGTGTGATATAAGGTTAATGTATGTGTGGTTGATGTGACTGTGGGTGCTTTTGTGTACTTGTGGGAGAACAGTTGCTCCCAGCTGGGTTTGAACCAGCAACCTTGGCAACAGAGGTCCAAGACCTTACCACTGCACCACCAGCAAGCACAGGCAATTGGTGGAGCTGCACCCCTTAAAATAAAGAAATAAAACAAAACAACTGAAGAAAAACAAATGCAGCTCTCTCTCTGGAGAGGGAACTTCAATGCTTAACTCAAACTCTTTTACTTATGAGCTGAGCTCTCTTCAGCTACTTCATTTTACAACCCTGTTTTCTATTTTTACAACTTCTCTCTTTCCTTCACTTCTGTGTATCGTACCGGTCATCCCTCTACAAAGGTGTAAGAGAGAAGCGCTGTTTGTCTCAGCCTTAAATGCTGTGACCACCAGCTGTGTCTGGTTGCCACTGATTACCCCTCAGGGGGCTCTCTGGGGATTGGAGTTCCCTTGGGTAACTGTGCCTCGCCGCCATCGCCCTCTGCTGGTAGGTGGCGGCCGACACAGCCTTAAATGCTGTGCATCTTTACAAAAGGTGAATTTGAAAATAAAATAACATTACTTTATTTCTACACAAATTCACTTACCCCAGACTTTAGACATGTTGAAGTTTTCTCACAGTTTCTTTGTTAAATTATAGATGTGAACAAACATCTGGGCTGATAAACTACATATTGGTGGTTGGTGTGGCGCAACAGATAATACCACTACCTGCTAGTGAGCTACCTCACCACATGGGAGACTGGGGTTCGATTCCCAGTCTGGGTGACTATGCTGCGCTACACCAATAAGAGTCCTTGGGCAAGACTCCTAACACTACATTGGCCCACCTCTGTAATATGAGTAACCCTGTAAGTCGCTCTGGATAAGAGCGTCAGCTAAATGCCATAAATGTAAATGTAATATTGTGTTATTATCAACAATATTGAAGATTGTGTCATTTTTTCCTCCCTAAAAAGGTTTGCAGTCACAAATGATTAAGGAAACATTATAAGGTGAAAACTGCACAAACATCTGAACATTAAATGAAGCTGAGGCTGCAGTAATACTCACTGTTCACTGTTTCAGCTCTGCCGGTATGTTGTGGTACAGCAGTCTGTCCCAAGTCCAGTCAGCTCCTGAAACACATATTTCTTAATAAAATGATACAGTCAGCTACAGTTAATTCAGCGTCTCTGCTAATACATCTCAGTGTCTAATAAAACCCACAAACTCATGCTTACCTTGTGCTGCTAAAGCTAAAGATCCAGGTATGAGCAGGAGAGCAAATGTTGTCCTGCTCATCAACATCTAGACAAACAGCCGCTCCTGAAGCTGTTTAATTCTCGCTGCTCCGACTTAGTTTAGGAGGAGAGCTACTTTCAGACACTGTCCAACAATCCTTACTTCATTTCACAGAAACAAAAGTGAGTCTGGAGGTTTTAAATTCAGCTTCTTCACACTTTAATAAGAACTGATCAAATCTGGAGGTGAAGTTTAGTGAGACATGGCTAATGCAGCTCAGCTCAGCTCTTCAGATTCTCACATTTTCTACATTTCTATTTCATTTCAGTTTATTTTCATAAAGTGGAGCAGAAGTAATTCACTATGGTACATGTCATGTTCCACATATGATGATTTTATTTGTGTACATAAAAATATTTTTAGTTAATCCTTCAAATGAATTCTGATCTGGGTCTGTCTTTTCCTCTTTTCCTCTTTTGGGTCCAATACTGTAAAATGTAGTGAACTCCCACACTGTGGCCTCATTCTCAGTAGATTATATATTTAAAGTTAAATAATCTTGAATAATTATCACACAACTCTTAAATGAAGGAGTTTGAATAAGCAGCACTCTTCCTAGAGCTGACCTCCCACCAAACTGAGTAATCAGGGGAGAAGGGCCTTGATAAGAGAGGAGACCAAGAACCCAAATGGTCCCTCTGGTTCAAAAAGATCCTGTTTACAGAAACTTCCAGAAGCTCAACCATCACTGCAGCTCTCCACCAATCTGGGCTTTATGGCAGAGTGGTCAGATACAGGAGAGCCTCTAAAGGACTCTCAGACTATCAGAAACAAGGTTCTCTGATCTGATTAAACCAAGACTGAACTTTTTGGCCTCAGTTCTAAGAGTCATGTCTGGTGGAAACCAGGTCCTGCTCATCTCCTGCCCATCACCATTCTTTCAGTGGAGCTTCATGCTGTGGGGGTATTTTCAGGGTCTGGGACGGGGAGACTGGGTCAGGGTTGAGGGAAAGCTGAATGGAGTACAGATAACCTGATCCAGAGCACTCAGGACCTCAGACGGGGCAAAGGTTCACCTTCCAACAAGACAGTGACTCAAGACAACACAGGAGTGGCTTAGAGACTCTGTGAACGCTCCTGAGTGTCCAACCAGAGCCCTGCTTTACACCCTATTAAAAATCTCTGGAGAGCCCTGAGAATGGCTGTCCCCCGACGTCCCCATCCAACCTTACGGAGAGGATCTGTAGAGAAGAAAGGCCAAAAATCCCCAAATCCAGGTGAGCAAACCTTGTGGCATCGTACCCAAGAAGACTGGAGGCTGTAATCACTGCCAAAGGTGCTTCAACTAAGTACTAAGTAAAGTGTCTGAATACTTATGTCACTGCAACATTTTAGTTTTTCATTTTATTTTAATAAATTTGCAGAAATTTCTAAAACTCTGTTTTCACTTTGTCGTTACGGGATAAACATGGTGCCAGTGTCTAAAGCTGTATATTTTCCTTCATAAGTCCACTTTTATTAAAGATTTATGTTTCCTGATTAAGATTATATTAATAAAGTGTCAGAGAAAGAAAAACAATCCCAGCAACACTAAGTATAGAAAAATGTTCTCCTTTATATCTGTTATTATTTACAGTTATTAATTTGAGTTACTTTAATAAGCTGTTAAATAGTTGTAAACACTGTTTTCTTAAACTAGTTCATCATTTTTAGTTTAGAGAGTCAGAAATATTTTTATTCAGGTTTAGGAGGGACTTTTATTTTGACAGAATTTCGTTCGTACTCTGGTCAAGTGTTGCTAGCTTCACACTGCTAGCTCGTTGCGCTCGGGGAACTGACGCGCCTTGAAACGTGATTGCGTAACGAAGCGTCACTTCCGGCGGTCACGTGATCTGCGGTATGTTTGAGCTCTCTGTCTCACGGAGGCTCGTCGTCTCCTCTCCCGCACCGGAGAGGGCCTGTGGGGCGTCAGTCTGGCCTGGGGGCGTCGAGGACTCCTCCACCACCACCGCCGGTTTTCACCTCTGCTGACCGGTTCGAGGTCCTCGGAGCCCAAAGAGGAACCACGCTCTCCTGTTCTCCAGCTGCCCGTGTGCTGGACGTCGCCGGCCGGCTTCCCCTGGCGCTGTTCTCCGCCCGACGCGGAGGTCCAGAAGGAGCCCTGCCGCTTCAGAAAAACCCAGACGAGAGGATCATCGTCTTCAGCCCCCTGCCCTCCTACCGACGAGTGAGCGAGCCGCTCCCCCAGCTCCTCTCGCTCCACTGCTGCTGCGGGACAGGTCCGTCCACGCTGACTCTGTAGAGAACTGGGAGAGCTTTCGGCTGTGTCCGGTCCTCTACCGCAGAGATGAGCTCCACCCGGTCCGGTCTGGGTCCGGCGTTCAGGTTAGTGAGCTGGACAGTGGGCAGGTGAGTGATTTACATGATTTACTGGATTTAATCATCATTTATTCTGTGATTTCTCTGCTTGTTTTAAACAGTAATAAATCAGTGTCCCTCATAGTGTCTCAGACTAACCCTGCAGTATGGAGACTGTCTGTCCTCCACATGGTTTATAACTGGAGCTTCAGAAAATCTGCTTTAAAAATCTTATTAGAATTAATATCAATTATTTTGCTGCACCATCATTCAGTACTACTGCTCTTAATGATATTCAGGGATTGTGCTGCTGCTGCTGCCTCCATCCTAAGAGTAGAAAACTGGTAAATGATCATCAGCCCAGATTATCAGTGTTATCCTCCTGATTTCAGTGTAAAGCCGTTTTCATCTAGAGAACATTTCTGCTCCATGAACTTTGCATTGTACATTACAGACCCTGTAGCAGTGGTCAGTGTTGGTCAGTGTCTGATCTCCAGTATCTGGATCAGTCTGCTAAGTACTGAGGTGCTTTCCTCTCTCTCTTTGGAGAGCGTGTACTTTCGTAGCATCTGTGGCAACAGCAAAGGAGAATTCGTCTAAGGCTTTATTACTAAAAAAAAAAAAAAAAAAAAGTTGTTAAAGATGATGAGAACTTTCTGATTCCTGTACAGTGGCCAAAAAAGTATTCAGTCAGCCACTAATTGTGCAAATTCTCCTACTTAGAAAGATGAGAGGTCTGTAACTTACATCATAGGTACGCTTCAACTACGAGAGACGTTATGGTGGAAAATGAGTATTTGGTTAATAACAAAAGTTCAGCTCAATACTTTGTAACATAACCTTTTGTTGGCAATGACGGAGGTCAAATGTTCCCTGTAGGTCTTCACCAGGTTAGCACACACTGTAGCTGGTATTTTGGCCCAATCCTCCATGCAGATCTCCTAGAGCAGTGATGTTTTGGGGCTGTCGCTGGGCAACAGACTTTCAACTCCCTCCACAAATGTTCTATGGGGTTGAGGTCTGGAGACTGGCTAGGCCACTCCAGGACCTTGAAATGCTTTTTTCAGAGCCACTCCTTCATTGCCCAAGCGCTGTGTTTGGGATCACTGTCATGCTGGAAGAACCAGCCATGTTCCATCTTTAATGCTCTCACTGATGGAAGGAGGATTTGGCTTAAAATCTCGATACATGGCCCTGTTCATTCTTCCCTTAACACGGATCAGTCGTCCTGTCCCCTTTGCAGAAAATCAGCCCCAAAGCATGATGTTTCCACCCCCATGCTTCACAGTAGGTATGGTGTTTTTGGGATGTTTAATAAGAATGAATTTTGCCCTGCTGAGGCCAGGGAGCTGCCTTAGGGTGCACTCCATACAATTAGTACACACTGTGTTGTATGAGCAACTTACTGTTCGGTTATGGGATGTAACCACTAGGAAGAGGCCGACTCCTTTGGATAGGCTGCGAGGGTGTTTGTACTATGAAAGACGTTATGAAGTGGTGCAGGTGCACTGCGGAACCACTCTAATTTGGTCTTCATATCCAAATATAAGGATTTAATACGTCCATGTTCACGTTATATTAAAGGTATGCTTGCTGGTCATAATGTATTGGCAATATGTTAACAGGTCTATACAGCTGTTTAAAGTAATGTAATACTGTAAACTAACGTTTATATGATCAATTATATAACTTGTTTTTCATGAGGGTGCTGTTATCAACCACTGGAATGAAGGGTCAAGGGAAGACTGTGCCTGGTGGGAGCGGTTGGCCCCCGCCTCCGTCCACGCACAGTTCCTCATTTTGTTAAAGATATAAGGGACGGGACCCCCTTTCCTGGTGAGAGTCGGCCGAGTGGAACTGCAGGTCCAGCTCGTGGTTTACTGAGACGGCTGTCTCTTACCAGGATCGAAGGGCTCTCCTGATCCAGTGAGTGGTGAGTCACAATGAGACTGGCTGTTAAACTGAAAGCGTTCTGCCAAGTTTGCTCTCGGTTTTTTTTGTTGATTGTGAAATAAAGGGACATTTTTATACGGGACCTCTGGTGTGAAACCGGAGTTATTTGACGATCTTCCCTTTGATTCAATATTTCACAAAACAGGATGCAACTCTACATTCTTCTTTCTCCAAAAGCGTGTGGGGCTTCAGATCAATGGAGATTATCAATGGTCTTGTATGTCTTCCATTTTCCTTTAATTGCTCCCACAGTTGATTTATTCACACAAAGCTGTTTGCCTATTGTTGATTCACTCTTCCCAGCCTGGTGCAGGTCTACAATTTTCTTCCTGGTGTCATTCGACAGCTCTTTGGTGTCTGTTTGAGGCTGTGGACCGATAATGAGGTCAAACAGGTGCCATTAATACAGGTAACGAGTGGAGGACCGAAGAGCTTCTAAAAGAAGTTACAGGTCTGTGAGAGCCAGAAATCTTGCTTGTTTACCAAATTCTTAATTTTCACCATAATTTACCATACATTTTTTTAAAAATCCTGCTATGTGATTTCCTGGATTGTTTTTCTCATTTTGTCGCTCAAAGTTGAAGTGTACCTATGATGAAAATTGGACCCCTCTCATCTTTCTAAGTAAGAGAACTTGCACAACCAGTGGCTGACTAAATACTTTTTGTGTATTACCCCAAGCAGTAATAGCCATCCGCTCTCATCAACTTTTCAGCCGTTACTGACGAGCATTTATACGCTGACTGCTCGGATGAAGTGCTTGTTGTGCACACAAGTATTTGCATGCAGTTATTGCCATTATGGGCAGGCGTTTATCGTTGGTGCGCCACCATGTTATCGGATCATCATCTACATCAAAGGTTGATTCCTGTTCATATGCTGCCGGCTTAGCAGTAGCTCTTCAGTAATAGAGGTTCCTGATTGGTTTTGTTTTGGACAAATGGCTGCCTTTTTTTATATATATTTTTATCCCTCTTTTTGTTTAGAGCCCCAGCACTTGGAGCTTCTTGAGTAAACAATGAAGCACTTTTGTAAATCGCTTTTGATAAGAGCATCAGCTAAATGGTGTAAATGTAAATATAGTACCACCGATATGAGGAAATGTAAATGAAATCATGCATGTCTACTATTTACTATTTACGGTCATCGTGTATTTGTGGGGTATAAAAAGTGGAACGCTGTACAGCAAGGTGTTTTTAAATCGGGCACTGTTCTCAAGTCTTCCACTGGGGTTACATTTACTGCAGGATTAAAGTGTTTCTCTACATTCCTGAGACTGACTGACTGAGTTGATTCTTTAAGCGCGGAGAAGCAAATCCCACTACCACAGTTTTTCCCAATATTCCTCTGGGTCCAGAGTTTTCAGAGACAGGATCAGAAACCGACAGAGGCGGCCGCCGTCATCCCAATGAGTGATTCTGAGTCAATTCAGGCGCTCTACTGACTCCGAGACTCTGTACCCGAGGTGACTAAGTAAATTAATTAGACTGCTTGCCTTATGAATATAGAATAAACAGGAGGAGACGAGACGCCGTATTCTTAGACCTTCAGGTTACTTTAACCCGGAGACTTTTTGCAGTGATCCGGAATCAAAGGACGAAGATGTCCAAAGCATTGCCTTAAGATCATTTCAGTCTCTGAACTGGGAATATCTCGGGATCCAGATTTGTTTTAAATTGGAAGATTCTAAGATATTGTCTATTGGAATATTTTGATTCTCAGGGTTGTTTAAAGCAGAGAATTTTTCAGGGATCCAAATGTATTAAAATTCAAAGTTTCTCTGACAAGATTTTAGGATATTTAATTCTTAGTACTGTTCAACCGAGAGAATTTTGTAAAGAGATCCGAATTTATATTTGTAGAAAATTCAAAGATTTTAAAGAAGGCTTTTTTTTTTTCGTTTTTTTTTCTCAGGGATGTTTAAAGACAAGGGAGCAAAGTTTATAATATCCAAAGAGTTTGGACTGTACACGTGAAATTAAAGGCAGTGAAAAGTAGTAAACTGGTTTATATCTGTCTCTAGCTGCATTGTCCTCAACAACAGACATTCAAGCAAAACAAACTTGCATCAACAGTATCAAGACGAGGATTACTCTGATTTGGTGGCTCATTACTCTGATTCATGCAACGCAGGAGGAAGAGCGTTCTTTTATAAAGCCCCAACTTTGGAACAAGCTCCCTGTTAATATCCCAGGAATCAGACACACACTCAGTCTTTAAATCTAGATGAAACACTTCTTTCTTTACACCAGCTTTCAGAGAACTCTCCAGTTCTGTGTTCTGTCCTGCTCTGATTACTTTACATGCTTCTTATTACTATTATTGTGGTTGTGTCTCTAACTATTTCTGTAACTATCCTAACCCCTCTCTCCCTCTTTTACATGTACTAAAATGCCCTGCCGTCCAGTCTGGAGGTGTCCATTCATCCATGTGCCGGAATCAGGCCTGTCCCTCTTCTCAGCATGGACTTTAACATTAACACTGAGCAAATGTCCAGTACCTTCTCATACTGCATAACCTGCTTCTACCTTAGCTATAGCTCTTCATTTTCTCTCTGTCCAGCACCTACTCACACTCCGACTTCATAACCTGTTCCTACATTAGCTATAGCTCTTCATTTTCTCTCTGTCCAGCTCC
The DNA here is from genome assembly GCF_030463535.1 of Salminus brasiliensis. Lineage (NCBI taxonomy): Eukaryota > Metazoa > Chordata > Actinopteri > Characiformes > Bryconidae > Salminus > Salminus brasiliensis. Next base: position 20,548,083 of record NC_132880.1, read on the forward strand.
TACTCACACTCCTACTTCATATATAAATAAAGTCTGAATTGAATTGGCTGTGTGACTCCTTCAGTACCTTCATTCTCTACTATTGTCGCCAGATGCCGCGAGGTCCTGAAGGAACACTGCTGCACGCTTCTGGACATGGTCTTCTGCCCCCTGCCCACCTACTGATGAGTGAGCGAGCCGTTTACCCAGCTCTTTGAGCTCCACTACTGGCTGCGGGACCGATGTGTTGCATAGTTGGCAGGTAATTCATTTACATTACTGGATTTTATAATCATTTATTATATAAGTGTAGCCATTCTAAGTGTAGGAAAACTGGTAAATGATCATCAACCCATATTATTAGTGTTATCCTCCTGATTTCAGTGAAGCTAAGCTATTTTCATCTAGAGAACGTTTCTGATCCATCTACAGTTTTTAATCTTAGGCCCACCTTCCCCTCACTGCATGCTCAGCTTCTGGGAGAGGGGTCAGAGTAAATGTGTCATTTTCAATGAGGGAAGTCCTCTCCTCTTTCATAGCGTCGACCCAGAATGTTGATTTAGTTGAGTCTCTTTAAAGCTCTGTGGTTCATTACAGACCCTGTAGCAGTAGTCAGTGTTGGTCAGTGTCTGATCTCCAGTATCTGACTCCGTCAGCTAAGTACTGAGGTGCTTTCCTCTCTCTCTTTGGAGAGCGTGTACTATCACTCAGTAGCTTTTATGATTTCATCCTTAGTTTTAGGAAGTTCACAGACTGCACGTGAGTAATCCTTGGTAAACGCCAGAGTGGATCTACATCCCTCTTTTACACACTGGATCTATAGGAGCAGCAAGGTCAGTATGTACTAGTTCAAGTACTGCTTTTGCTCGAGCATCAGGTTCTGTTTCTACTCTGAGCAGATTTCTCTTGTCTGCAGACTTCACAGTTCAGTTTATCAACCTTACCCTTGATCTTCATGCTCTCTACTGCATAATGTGAAACATCATAATTACAGTGATCAAGGATTTCATGCTGTTTGAATATTGTAACACACTGCAACCATCACCACTGTTGCACTCTTTAATGGTGAACTTGGTATCTTTTTTGGGGCTTTGTCTTCTGTATCTGAGCCAGTTGTTGTGATCTTTGTGCTCTCTGCTCCCTGTATTTTTGTACTGTACTCGCTCACTGATTGTCATCTGTATTTTTACTCAGAGGCGACCACGGAGGAACGAGCCCTCCTGGAGGTCGTCAAGCTATTACGGCAGATCCAGCTGCTGTTGTAGAGGCAGTCCAAACTCCACTGATGAAAGACGAGGCTGGAGGCTGCCCATGACTCCTCCAACGCTGCCATCTAAATTCCAGCGCTACTGGCGCGGCAGACACAGAAGGTCCCTAAAGAGTAATGCCATGGTCACCTGTTTTCCAGGTGCTTGTGTCATGGACGTCGCCAGGTGGCTTTGGCACCATCATTCTCCACTATTCTCCGGCTGATACAGCGTGGTCCTGAAGAAGCACAGCCGTACGCTTCTGGACACTGTTCAGAAAAAGACACCAGAATCATGGTCTCCTACCCCCTGACCACTTAACGATGAGTGAGCAAGCAGTTTCCTCAGCTCCTCTCGCTCCACTGCTGGCTGCAGGACCGGTCTGTCTGCACTGACTTCGTAGACAGCTGGGAGAGCTTTTGGCTGTGTCCCGTCCTCTAAAACAGAGATAAGCTTCACTTGAGCTGCCTGGGGTCCATCGTTCTCTCCGGGAACATCAAGAAGGTGCCAGGACTGACTGACCCTTCCCAGTCACACTGTCAGGTTAGAGAACTGCATAGTTGGCAGGTAAGTGATTTACATGATTTACTTGATTCCACCCATTTATTCTGTCACTTTTCTGCTTGTATTAAAAAGTAATAGATCAGCGACACTCATAGTATCCGACACATCCTGCAGTATTGAGACGGTCATGGTTTGTAATTGTAGCGTCGGAAAATCTGCTTGAAAAATCTTATTAGAAATTATATGAATTCTTCCATCTTTCCGAGTTCAAGCAGTTCTGCATTGAATTTGGGCTGTTGAACAATCAGTGGCTGACTAAATACTTTTTTGCCCCACTGTATATTTAAGTTCTCCTACTTGCAAAGATGAGAGGTCTGTAATGGTCATTACAAAATCCAGGAAATCACATTGTAGAATTTTTAAAGAATTTATTTGTAAATTATGGTGGAAAATAAGTATTTGGTCTCCCTCTGGCTCTCACAGACCTGTAAATTCTTTAAGAAGCTCTTCTGTCCTCCACTCGTTACCTGTATTAATGGCACCTGTCCACAGCCTCAAATAGTCAGACTCCAAACCTCCAACCTGCTTAAGCCAGTACATGTCCAGACCCGTCTGAAGTGAACCACCTTGGTTTACTAAATCAAGGCTGTAGGTCTGTTTATTACATTGGTGGGGGTCATAAAATCGGTTTACACAGAGACCCTGGAAGCGGACTCTTTTTACGTGTATGATGAACTTCAAACTAACTGTAAAAATACAGGTAATTTTGGAAAGTTGATTCTTTAAGTGTGGAGAAGCAAATTCCACTACCACAGTTTTGGAGGTTCCACATAGATCCCAATATTCCTCATGGTCCAGAGTTTTCAGAGACAGGATCAGAAAGCGACAGAGGCGGCCGCCGTAATCCCAATGAGTGATTCTGAGTCAATTCAGGCGCTCTACTGACTCCGAGACTCTGTACCTGAGGTGACTGTAAGCTAATTGAAGGTGACCGCTTGCCTTACGAATTACGGGTCGCCATATTTTTAGACCTTCAGGTTACTTTAACCCGGATCCCTTTTGATATTTTAATTTTCATATTTGTTTTAGACTATTGACTTTTTGCAGCCATCCAGACTCAAAGGATGAAGATGTCCAAAGCATTGCCTTAAGATCATTTCAGTCTCACAATTAGAAACACTTAAACTTCAGTACCCGTATCCGTCAGTACGGATACAATTCTAACAGTGGATGTTTCAGGTTTACCACTCTCAGAACATTTCTGCAGTCCTGTGAAGGTGAAATTGGGTAATAGAACAGTAAAACACCGGTTTATAGTCTCCACACGTTGTCCCGGGAATTTAGTAGGACGTGACTTATTGGGAGCTTTCAGTCTAAACCTACAATGTACAGATTCAGGTTTTTCTGCTGCTAGTCCTAGTATAGGGAGATTTCCACTTCAAATAGACCCAGTAGAATATTCTTGATCTCACAGAGCAGAGAACCTGATGCGTCACATGGAGCTCTGTGAAAGATTGAAAGGGAAAATCCTTTTTACATTGTTTTATTTGTCTCCAGGTGGTGTTGACGGTGTGTGTGAACATATTGTGGTACAAAAGATACCAGCTGAAACAATATCAGTATCTTACAGTGATATGAAAAAGTTTGGGCACCCCTGATAATTTTGATGATTTTCCTTTATAAATCATTGGTTGTGCTGATCAGCAATTTCAGTTAAATATATCGTAATGCAGATGAACACAGTGATATTTGAGAAGAGAAATGAAGTTTATAGGATTTACAGAAAGTGTGCAATAATTATTCAAACAAAATTAGGCAGGTGCATAAATTTGGGCACCCCAACAGAAAAATGACATATGTAGTAGGTCCTCCTTTTGCAGAAATAACAGCCTCTAAACGCTTCCTATAGCTTCTAATGAGAGTCTGGATTCTGGCTGAAGGTATTTTGGAAGGTATTTTCTTCTTTACAAAATGCGACATTGCTAAACTCATACAATCAGCATACTATCCCAGGGGGATTCTGAGAAGCTGGTGCACACATTCAGAACCTCAAGGCTGGACTTCTGCAGTACTGTAGGCTGGAAGTTCAGGTAAAGCTCTTCATAAGCTCCAGCTTGTTCAGAATGCTGCTGCCAGGTTACGAACTAGAGCTAGGAAATCTGATCATATTAGTCCAGTTCTTTCATCCTTACACTGGTTACCTGTTAAATTCAGTACAGATTATAAAATACTTCTAATATATTAATCTCTCAATGGTCTGACCCCACATTATCTGGAGGAACTTCTTACACCTTACAGCCCTCCACGTACACTCCGCTCGCAAGATGCTGGCCTATTATCAGTCCCATGTATTAGAAAACCAGTGCAGGAGGAAGAGCGTTCTTTTATAAAGCCCCAAACTTTGGAACAAGCTCCCTGTTAATATCCGGGAATCAGACCCACTCTCAGTCTTTAAATCTAGATGAAAAACTTCTCTCTTTACACCAGCTTTCAGAGAACTCTCCAGTTCTGTGTTCTGTCCTGCTCTGATTACATTTCACCACTGTTCTGTCCTGCTCTGATTACAGGCTTTTTATTACTATTATTGTGGTTGTGTCTGTAACTGTTTCTGCTACAGGTCTTTCACTAAACGTAAAGCTTGTTCTAATCTTCATCTTTTTCTCTCTCTCCTCATGTCCTGAGCTGCCTGCCTGGAGTTGCCCTTTTTTGGTTCAGTTCCTGTGTCTTGGTATCAGGCCTGTCCCGCTACTCAGCAGAGTTCCAACTCAACCATCCTAACCACCACCCCCCCTCGCTGAGCTGCCCTACCGTCCAGTCTGAAAGTGTCCGTTCATCCATGTTCTGGAATCAGGCCCGTCCAGCACCTACTCACACTCCTACTTCATATCCTGCTCCTACATTAGCTATAGCTCTTCATTATCTCTGTCCAGCACCTACTCACACTCCTACTTTATAACTGTATATTATTAGTTTTCTTATTATACAGAGCTTGAATGTTGAGCGGAGCAGAGTTCTGTTATTCACTACTTCTGCGGTTTTGCTTTTATGCCTTTGAACTCTTCAGCGAGTGTGGACTTGAGTTCTGACCTGAGAAGCTCAGAGACGTCTGTTTTCAAAGCACAGAGAATCTCTTCATCTCCATGTCTGTTAGCTTAGATGGCGAGGTTGATCTGCTAGGCCTGTTTGCAGTGTTTCTTCTCTTGTATGGAAATTGTCTGAGATTTTTAGCCATTGTATGAACCATTGAGGAGTTTTTGGCTGTAGATCCAAATTAGTGATCTGAAAACTTTTTTGATGACTTCTTAATGTCGTACAGAGCTAAATTTAAATTTTTTATGGGAGCTTCTGGGAGATGAGTCGAGTCACTTGTGTTTCCATAAGCTTTGTCTAAACTGAAACCGGAGCACCTTACAGTGAAGTCTGCCTGTGTTTGTTCTTTTAATTGAACATTAGTTTTTATGTAATCTCTCATATGTCCATTTATATTCAGCTTGTTATGCTCAGGTCTACAGTGGGACCGGGGAATTTACACGCTTGAAACGTGACTGCTTAAAACGAAGCGTCGCCACCACAGCGGTTTTCATCTCTTCCAACCAGTTTGAGGTCCTCAGCTCTTCTACTTTACCTTCACTTGCTTCATCCCTCAAGGACAACCCCTCAGGGCAGTGTTCTCATTGATGGAGATTCTACTGAAAACCACTTAAAAGTATCGAGCCCGAAGAGTAACACCACTGTCTCCTGTTTTCCAGATGCAGTGTCCTGGACTTTGCCAGGATGCTTCCCTTGGCACTGCGGCAACGTGATGCCTTTGGCATAGTGCTTCTCTACTATTCTCCTCCTGACGCAGCGAGTTCCTGATGTTAGTGAACTGAATAGTCAGCAGGTAAGTATTTTTTTTCTATTTTAATAATTATTTATTCTGTCATTTTTCTGCTTGTATTAGCAATTTGGTCAGTGTCTGATCTTCAGTATAGGACACCCAGTCAGCTAAGTACTGAGGTGCTTTCCTATCTCTCTTTGAAAAGCGTGTACTCTGTTTGTCTCCCTCTGTTTGAGCACCATCTTGAGCTTCAGTTTAAGACTCTTGAACCTCTTCTGGAGTCTGATCAACACTGCTGGCTGTTGGAATGAGGGGTACACTCCTCTCACCTTGGGATCATCAGCTGTCATTGACTGGTCAGTCTAAGTTTGCTGTTCTTTAACACACTTTGTATAAAATTTCATAAGCCTGTGTTTAAGGACTTTCCCTGTGTCTGGATAGTAGACTAGGTATGATGGACTGTTCTTGTTGTACCTACAAAGACTCCCTTTCACATTTTGACTCTAGCTTCTATCTGTCATGTTTGCAAGTGTAGCATGCTGCTCCAAATACTCTCCTCTTTGAAAGGCTTTCTCTGTCAACGTAGAGTCATTGAATACATATATAAAGCTGCTGCGGTCTCACGCCTTACCCCCTGCTTACAGAGTAATGACTGTAAATGTGTTGCTGTGAACTCTGAACCATTATGTGAACAAATACATTTTACTGATCCATATGGAGAAGAATCGGCCAAACATCTCTCAGTAGCTTTAACTGTTTCACCCTTAGTTTTCAGGAAGTTCACAGACTGCATCTGAGTAATCCTCAGTAAATGTCTGAGTGACTCTCCAACCCTGGATCTGTCCAAAAGCTCCTTAAATTGGTAACCTCATTAAATATTCACGAAGCTTCAGCCGCATTGGTCAGTATATAATGCACAGTCTCAGCCAATCAGGAGCCTCCACTGTAAATCAGCAGGGTGGGAACCGGTGTGACTGAGCTCTGTAGCTCCTCTGGAAGACTAAACTGTAGAAACTGCTCAAGCTGTGTGGCTGTGGGTGCGTTTAATTTTGAGTCTGTGACACAAAGTAAGCTGCTGTTCATTTAGTTTGGGAATGGCTTAGTTCTGTTGCTATGCTAGCTTTCTCCTTAGCAATGTAGCTTCAGTGCTTACCTATGTATTACTGAATTTTCATGGTTTCTGTTATTTCTTCATGTTTCACACTACTGAGCTGGTTTAGGTTAGTATGGATGGTGTAATTCTGTGGATATTTGCTAAATTTGTGTTCTTAGTCAACGTCCTGGTGTTTATTGAACTGCTGCTCAGTTTCCTCTTTTCGTCCTTGTGGGGGCGCTAAAACCCAATAGATTAACCTTTGAAAACGGTCAGAGGCAGGTTAAACTGAACTGTGAAGTCTGCAGACATCGGCTTTATCAATCTGACCCTTGATCTTCATGCTCTCTACTGCATAATGTGAAACATCATAATTACAGTGAACAAGGATTTCATGCTGTTTGAATATTAAAACACACTGCAACCTTCACCACTGTGATCATTGACCACATTAAGGTACAATAGGCTTTAGTACTCTTTAATGGTGAACTTGGTACCATTTTTGTGGCCCTGTCTTCTTTATCTGAGCCAGTTGTTGTGATGCTTGTGCTCTCTGCTCCCTGTGTTACTGTACAGTACTCTGTCTCACTGACTGTTGTATGCGTTTCTGTCTGTGTGTTTACTCGGAGGCAACCACGGAGGAACAAGCTCTCCAGGAGGTCATCAAGCTTGTACAGCAGATCCAGCTGCTGTTGTAGAGGCTGTCCAAACTTCACCAACGGAAGACAAGACTGGAGGCTGCCTGTGTCTCCTCCAACGCCGGGGTCTTAATTCGAGCACTTCCGGCACGGCAGACACCGAAGGTCGTCATCTGGAAGTGTCAGCGTGGGTGGGAAAAGCAGAGGGCTGGTTCGCTTTGGCACCATCGTTCTTCACTATTCTCCTGATGCAGTGCGGCATCCGGTCCTCTAACACAGAGATGAGCTTCACTTGAGCCGCCTGGGGTCCATCGTTCTGTCCGGGAACATCAAGAAGGTGCCAGGCCAGGACTGCCTGGCCCTTCCCAGTCAGGTTAGTGAACTGCATAGTTGGCAGGTAAGTGATTTACATGATTTACTTGATTCCACCCGTTTATTCTGTCACTTTTCTGCTTGTATTAAAAAGTAACATATCAGTGCCACTCATAGTCTCAATACTGCAGGATTTGTCTGAAATACTGTCATGGTTTGTGATTGTAACTTCGGAAAATCTTATTAAAATTCCATCTTTCCATATATATATATATATATATATATATATATATATATATATATATATATATATATATATATATATATTTATATATATACCCCCCACAAACAAGCAAGATTTCTGGCTCTCACAGACCTGTAACTTCTTTAAGAAGCTCTTCTGTCCTCCACTCGTTACCTGTATTAATGGCACCTGTTTGACCTTGTTATCTGTATAAAAGACACCTGTCCACAGCCTCAAACAGTCAGACTCCAAACCTCCAACCTGCTTAAGCCAGTACATGTCCAGACCCGTCTGAAGTGAACCGCCTTAGTTCACTAGATCTCTGTGAAACATTGGTGGGGGTCATAAAATTGGTTCACACAGGGTCTCCTGGAAGCGGACTCTTTTTACATTTTTGTTGAACTTAAAACTCTAACTGTAAAAAACAGGTAATTTCTGAATATGAAGCACATACAAGTGTCCAAAGAAACACAAAGGGTAAGAGAGTAAATGTAAATGACTGCAGAATTTTAAATAGTGAAATAGATTTCAAACTGGGTGCTAACCAGCCAATTAATCCTCAGTCCATATTGTCTATTTAAGTCAAGCCAGGTTGCCAAGTAGTATTAAATTTACCACTGCACCCAATTTTAGGTAGGAGGGTTTTTCCTCTTTCCCTTTAAGTAATCTTAGCCAGCACTTTTTGAACAAGATTTCCCCAGATAAAGCTTTGGAGGAGTCCCACCGAATATTGCTGTTGTAGGGGAAGGCTGGATCGGCTGTTTGAAGACTCCTGAAAAGAAGTAGAAAACATAATTCCAAAAGACTGTCATTTTTAGACAAAACCAGAACGTGTGCCTGTGCTGTTGAATCTATTGTGTGATCGACGTCAAACAGAATCATGTTTTAAACAAATTTTGCCAGCCTTGCCAGTGTAAGGAATGCACTATTTTAAACTGAATTATAATGTGTTTAAACATATAGATGAGGAGAGTTCTCTACAGTATTTTACCACCATTCAGTAAATATATTGATGGACAGATGGATCCTCCACCTACTGCTGCTTTAATAGAAGGTTTTTTTTGTCAGACTCAGTTCTGAAGTCTTCCACCGGCGTTCCGTTTACTGCAGGATTAAAGTGTTTCTCTACATTCCTAAGACTGACTGATCGAGTTGATTCTTTAAGCGCAAAGAAGCAAATTCCACTACCACAGTTTGAGGTTCCACCGAAATCCCAATATTCTTCTGGGTCCAGAGTTTTCAGAGACAGGATCAGAAACCGACAGAGGCGGCCGCCGTCATCCCAATGAGTGATTCTGAGTCAATTCAGGCGCTCTACTGACTCCGAGACTCTGTACCCAAGGTGACTGTAAGTAAATTAATTAGCTTGCTTTACGAATTTAGAATAAACAGGAGGAGACAAGACGCCATATTCTTAGACCTTCAGGTTACTTTATCCCGGATCCCTTTGATGTTTTAGTCCATTGACTTTTTTGCAGTGACTCGGACTCAAAGGACGAAGATGTCCAAAGCATTGCCTTAAGACCATTTCAGTCTCTCAGTTGTCTGAACTGGGAACTTCTCAGGATCCAGATTTGTTTTAATTTAGAAGATTCTTGGAATATTTTAATTCTCATGTTTTTAAACCAGAGAATTTTTCAGGGATCCAAATTTATTAAAATTCGAAGTTTCTAAGACAAGATTTTAGGAGATTTAATTCTCAGTACTGTTCAACCTAGAAGATTTTGTAAAGGAATCCGAATTAATTTTGTAGAAAATTCTAAGATTTTAAAGCAAGGTTTTGGAAACAAATGTTTATTTTTCAAATTTGACCTTCTGAAGGTTAAGACAAGGGAGCAGAGAGTTTATAATACCCAAGGAGTTGGACTGTACGCTTAAAATGAATGCATAATTAATAACATGCTAATAATCATAATTGTAACTAAGTATAAAGGTGTATGCTATGTTTAGCTATATATATATATATTTATTTATTTATTTAATATCAGCTTTGTTGTCTTTATCTGAGCCAGTTGTGATGCTTGTGCCCTCTGCTCCCTGTTACTGTACAGTACTCTCTCACTGACCGTCGTTTGCTTTTGTCTGTTTTCTCTGGAGAAACTTGGCGACTGCGGAAGAGCGGGATCTCCTGGCGCTCTGCATGGAGGTCATCAAGCTTTACTGCTGCTGTTGTAGAGGCAGTCCAAACTCAGAAGCCCATGACTCCTCCAATGCTGGAGATCTTAAATCCAGCACTACCAGCTGAGGGTTGTCGTCTCCCTCGACGAGGGCTCCTCCTCCACCACAGCTGATTTTCACACTCAGCGAACTGTTGCGAGGTCCTCAGCTCTTCGACTTCACCTGCTCCCTCACCGAGGACCGCTCCTCAGGGCAGTATTTTCATTGTTGGAGGTTCTACTGTAAAACCCTTAAAAGTATCGGGACCAAATAGTAGCACCAATCTTTTTTCTCTCCCCCCCCCTCTCCTTCTCCAGGAGTGCTGGACATGGCCAGGTGGCTTCAGTACCATCAATCTCCACTTTTCTCTGGCTGATGCAGTGAGGCCCTGAAGGATCACTGTCACACACTTCTGGACACCATTCGGAAATAGACAGGACGCCAGGGTAGGCAACTGGAGTGAGCAGGTGAGTGATTTTTACATGATTTACTGGATTTAATAATTTATTCTGTCATTTCTCTGCTTGGTTTGAAAAGTAATATATAAGTGTCACTCAGTCTCCATACTGCAGGGTTTGTATGAGATACCGTGTCTGTTCTCCACATGGTTTATAATTGGAGCTTCAGAAAATCTACTTTAAGAATCTTATAAGAATTAATACAAATTCTTCCATATTTCTGAGTACAAGCAGTTCTCCCGTTTAATTTGGGCTGTTAAATATACAATCTCTAAAGTGGTCATTGTCAATGAAGGTATGACCGCTATCCAGTCACAGTTTATCAATCTTACCCTTGATCTTCATGCTCTCTACTGCATAATGTAAATCATCATAATTACAATGAACAAGGATTTAATGCTGTTTTGAATATTGTAACCCACTGCAACCATCACAGAAATGGTCGTGACGGCATCACCACAGTTCAGTTCTGTGCACAACCCAAACCTCAGGTTTTAAAGCTAAATGCTCGACAGCTAGTGTTTTCATTAATAACCTTCTAGAGTTCTGTCTCACTGACCGTTGTTTGCATTTCTGTCTGTTTACTCTTGAGGAACATGGTGACCACGGAGAAACAAGCTCTCCACACGTCATCAAGCTTGACCAGCAGATCCAGCTGCTATTGTAGAGGCAGTCCAGACTCCTCAGACGGAAGACGAGGCTGGAGGCTGCATGTGACCCCTTCAATCAGGCAGTCTTAATTCCAGCACCACCGGTGCAGCGGACACAGAGGGTCGTCGTCGTCACCACTCCTCAGTGTTCTAACTGTTGGAGATCTTCTGTAAACACTTCAAGATATCGGAACCCAAAGAGTAACACCACTGTCTCCTGTTTTCCAGCTGCCCGTGTCCTGGGCGTCGCCAAGCAGCTTCCCTTGGCGTTGCGGCAGCATGACTCTTCAGCACCATCATACTCTACTATTCTCCTCCCGACGCAGCGAGGTCCTGAAGGAGCACTGCCGCACGCTTCTGCACACGGTTCGGAGAATTACTTTTAGCCACCTATCCGCTTACTGACGAGTGCACTAGTAGTTCTCCCAGCTCTGTGTTTTAAACACATTCTGCCAGTCTTGCCTTAGTCCAGTGTAAGGAATGCACTATTTTAAACTGAATTATAATGTGTTTAAACATATAGATGAGGAGAGTTCTCTACAATATTTTTCCACCATTCAGTAAATATATTAATTGACAGATGGTTTTATCCACCTACTGCTGCTTTAATACTTGTAAGGGTTTAATATAAAATGAGTTCTGTAACAGAGGTGGTGCCAATTTACCTTTTACCTACTTTTTTTTTTTTTTTTTTTTTCCTGTGTTGACCTTCAGAGCCGTATCTAATAATGACGAGGAAGTCACAAAACTACGTAGCTGCAAATAACTGAAAAAATAAGCTTGAGGATTAAATTCAGTTCTAAGTTCAAAAGATTACCCAGCCTCATTACAGGGGGCTTAGAAAATCAGTGTAATTAGCAAATGGACGCCAGAGGTGATGAAACCAGTGCACTTCAGCAAATCGAGATCAAGAAGACAATTAAAAAACAGTAAGTGTGTGAATGTCACGTAGTGCACGGTCATCATGTATTTGTGGGGTATAAAAAGTGGAACGCTGTACAGCAAGGTGTTTTTAAATCGGGCACTGTTCTCAAGTCTTTCACTGGCGTTACATTTACTGCAGGATTAAAGTGTTTCTCTACATTCCTAAGACTGACTGAGTTGATTCTTTAAGCGTGGAGAAGCAAATCCCACTACCACAGTTTTTCCCAATATTCCTCTGGGTCCAGAGTTTTCAGAGACAGGATCAGAAACCGACAGAGGCGGCCGCCGTCATCCCAATGAGTGATTCTGAGTCAATTCAGGCGCTCTACTGACTCCGAGACTCTGTACCCGAGGTGACTTTAAGTAAATTAATTAGACCGCTTGCCTTATGAATTTAGAATAAACAGGAGGAGACGAGACGCCGTATTCTTAGACCTTCAGGTTACTTTAACCTGGATCCCTTTGATATTTTCAAATTTGTTTTAGACCATTGACTTTTTGCAGTGATCCGGACTCAAGGGACGAAGATGTCCAAAGCATTGCCTTAAGATCATTTCAGTCTCTGAACTGGGAATATCTCGGGATCCAGATTTGTTTTAAATTGGAAGATTCTAAGATATTGTCTATTGGAATATTTTGATTCTCAGGGTTGTTTGAAGCAGAGAATGTTTTTAGGGATCCAAATGTATTAAAATTCAAAGTTTCTCAGAAAAGATTTTAGGATATTTAATTCTTTGTACTGTTCAACCGAGAGAATTTTGTAAAGAGATCCGAATTTATATTTGTAGAAAATTCAAAGATTTTAAAGAAAGGTTTTGGATTTTTTTTTGTTCAATGAGAGTTTTTGAAAGTTCCAAGACAAGGGAGCAAAGTTTATAATCTCCAAAGAGTTCTGACTGTACACGTGAAATTAAAGGCAGTGAAAAGAAACAGACATTCAAGCAAAACAAACTTGCATTAGCCAGGAAGACGAGGATTACTCTGATTTGGTGGCTCATAACTCTGATTCATGCAATGCAGGAGGAAGAGCGTTCTTTTATAAAGCCCCAACTTTGGAACAAGTTCCCTGTTAATATCCGGGAATCAGACCCACTCTCAGTCTTTAAATCTAGATGAAAAACTTCTCTCTTTACACCAGCTTTCAGAGAACTCTCCAGTTCTGTGTTCTGTCCTGCTCTGATTACATTTCACCACTGTTCTGCCTGCTCTGATTCCAGGCTTTTTATTACCATTATTGTGGTTGTCTGTAACTATTTCTGCTACAGGTCTCTCACTAAACGTAAAGCTTGTTCTAATCTTCATCTTTTTCTCTCTCTCCTCATGTCCTGAGCTGCCTGCCTGGAGTTGCCCTTTTTTGGTTCAGTTCCTACGTCTTGGTATCAGGCCTGTTCCTCTACTCAGCTTCAACACAACAGGAGGTGTCCATGTTCCGGAATCAGGCCTGTCTCTCTACTCAGCATGGACTTTAACATGAACACTGAGCAAATGTCCAGCACCTTCTCATACTTCATAACCTGCTCCTACATTAGCTATAGCTCTTCATTATCTCTGTCCAGCACCTACTCCTACTTCATAACCTGTTCCTACATTAGCTATAGCTCTTCATTATCTCTGTCCAGCACCTACTCACACTCCTACTTCATAACCTGTTCCTACATTAGCTATAGCTCTTCATTAACTCTCTGTCCAGCACCTACTCACACTCCTACTTCATAACCTGTTCCTACATTAGCTATAGCTCTTCATTAACTCTCTGTCCAGCACCTACTCACACTCCTACTTCATAACCTGTTCCTACATTAGCTATAGCTCTTCATTAACTCTCTGTCCAGCACCTTCTCACACTCCTACTTTATAACTGTATATTATTTGTTTTCTTATTATTATACAGTGCTTGAAAGTCGGAGCAGAGTTCTGTTATTCACTACTCTGCTTTGACTGCCTGCGGTTTTGCTTTTATGCCTTCAAACTCTATAGCGAGTGTGGACTTGAGTTCTGACCCGAGAAGCTTGGAGATGTTCGTTTTCAATGCACAGAGGATCTCTCCATGTCTGTTAGCTTAGATGTTGATCTACTGCTGTGATCATTGACCACTTTCAGGTAATTAAGCCTATTATACTCTTGTACAACTTTTGTGGCCGTGTTTTCTTTTTATTAGCTTTGTCTTCTTAATCTGAGCCAGTTGTGATCCTTGAGGTCTCTGCTCCCTGTGTTACTGTACAGTACTCTGTCTCGCTGAGCGTCGTTTGTGTTTCTGTCTCTGTGTTTTAATCAGTGGAGTCCACGGAGGAACAAGCTCTCCAGGAGGTCGTCAAGCTATTATGGCAGATCCAGCTTCTGTGCTGTCCAAACTCCACAGACGGAAGATGAGGCTGAAGGCTGGCCGTGACTTTCAACCCCTCCAACTTAATTCCAGCTCTACCGGCGCAGCGGACACAGAGGGTTGTTATCTACACTCCTGCACCTGAGAGGCCCTGGAAGCGTCACCGTGGCAGGGAAAAGCAGAGGGCTCTTCCACCGCCACAGCCTTTTTTCGCATCTGCTAACTTGTTCGTGGACCTCAGCTCTTCACCTGCTCCAGCACCGAGGCCGACTCCTCAGGGTGGTGTACTCACTGTTGGAGATTCTTCTGTAAAACACTGAAAATTATTGACCCTAAAGAGTAATGCCACGGTCTCCTGTTTTCCAGGTGCCCGTGTCTCTACTATTCTCTACCTGATGCAGCGTGGCCCTGAAGAAGCACTGCCGTACGCTTCTGGACAGTGTTCGGGAAAAAAGGCAGACACCAGGATCATCGTCTTCTACCCCCTGACCACTTACAGATGAGTGAGCGAGCCGTTTCCTCGGCTCTTAGCGATCCACTGCTGGCTGCTGGACAGGTCCGTCTGCGCTGACTTCGTAGAGAACTGGGAGAGCTTTCGGCTGTGTCCGGTCCTCTAACACAGAGATGAGCTTCACCTGAGCTGCCTGGGGTCCATCGTTCTCTCTGGGAACATAAAGAAGGTGTCAGGCCAGGACTGACTGACCCTTCCCAGTCACACTGTCAGGTTGGTGAACTGCATAGTTGGCAGCTAAGTGATTTACTTGATTCCACCCATTTATTCTGTCACTTTTCTGCTTGTATTAAAAAGTAATAGATCAGTGTCACTCCTCAGTGTCAAATCCTGCAGTATTGAGACTGTCGTGGTTTGTAATTGTAACGTCGGAAAATCTGCTTTAAAAATCTTTTTAGAATTTAGATAAACTCTTCCTTCTTTCAGAGTACAAGCAGTTCTGCATTGAATTTGGGCTGTTAAATATATGATCTCTAGCCTCTAAAGCAGTCGTTGTCAATGAAGTTGTGACTGCTAACCTGCTTAGTTCACTAGATCTCTGTGAAACTAAATCAGGGGTGTAGGTCTGTTTATTACATTGGTGGGGGTCATAACATCGGTTCACACAGAGACCCCTGGAAGCTGAGTCTAGTCAATTTTAGGTAGGAGGGCTTTTCTCTTTCCCTTTAAGATTTCAGTGTAACTGACTGTACGGTAAGGTTTTTTTGGTCAGACGCAGTTCTAAAGTCTTCCACCAGCGTTACGTTTACTGCGGGATTAAAGTGTTTCTCTACATTCCTAAGACTGACTGATCGAGTTGATTCTTTAAGTGTGGAGAAGCAAATCCCACTACCACAGTTTTTCCCAATATTCCTCTGGGTCCAGAGTTTTCAGAGACAGGATCAGAAACCGACAGAGGCGGCCGCCGTCATCCCAATGAGTGATTCTGAGTCAATTCAGGCGCTCTACTGACTCCGAGACTCTGTACCCGAGGTGACTAAGTAAATTAATTAGACCGCTTGCCTTATGAATATAGAATAAACAGGAGGAGACAAGACGCCGTATTCTTAGACCTTCAGGTTACTTTAACCTGGATCCCTTTGATATTTTCAAATTTGTTTTAGACCATTGACTTTTTGCAGTGATCCGGACTCAAGGGACGAAGATGTCCAAAGCATTGCCTTAAGATCATTTCGGTCTCTGAACTGGGAATATCTCGGGATCCAGATTTGTTTTAAATTGGAAGATTCTAAGATATTGTCTATTGGAATATTTTGATTCTCAGGGTTGTTTGAAGCAGAGAATTTTTTTAGGGATCCAAATGTATTAAAATTCAAAGTTTCTCAGAAAAGATTTTAGGATATTTAATTCTTTGTACTGTTCAACCGAGAGAATTTTGTAAAGAGATCCGAATTTATATTTGTAGAAAATTCAAAGATTTTAAAGAAAGGTTTTGGATTTTTTTTTGTTCAATGAGAGTTTTTGAAAGTTCCAAGACAAGGGAGCAAAGTTTATAATCTCCAAAGAGTTCTGACTGTACACGTGAAATTAAAGGCAGTGAAAAGAAACAGACATTCAAGCAAAACAAACTTGCATTAGCCAGGAAGACGAGGATTACTCTGATTTGGTGGCTCATTACTCTGATTCATGCAATGCAGGAGGAAGAGCGTTCTTTTATAAAGCCCCAACTTTGGAACAAGTTCCCTGTTAATATCCGGGAATCAGACCCACTCTCAGTCTTTAAATCTAGATGAAAAACTTCTCTCTTTACACCAGCTTTCAGAGAACTCTCCAGTTCTGTGTTCTGTCCTGCTCTGATTACATTTCACCACTGTTCTGCCTGCTCTGATTCCAGGCTTTTTATTACCATTATTGTGGTTGTCTGTAACTATTTCTGCTACAGGTCTCTCACTAAACGTAAAGCTTGTTCTAATCTTCATCTTTTTCTCTCTCTCCTCATGTCCTGAGCTGCCTGCCTGGAGTTGCCCTTTTTTGGTTCAGTTCCTACGTCTTGGTATCAGGCCTGTTCCTCTACTCAGCTTCAACACAACAGGAGGTGTCCATGTTCCGGAATCAGGCCTGTCTCTCTACTCAGCATGGACTTTAACATGAACACTGAGCAAATGTCCAGCACCTTCTCATACTTCATAACCTGCTCCTACATTAGCTATAGCTCTTCATTATCTCTGTCCAGCACCTACTCACACTCCTACTTCATAACCTGTTCCTACATTAGCTATAGCTCTTCATTAACTCTCTGTCCAGCACCTACTCCTACTTCATAACCTGCTCCTACATTAGCTATAGCTTTTCATTAACTCTTTGTCCAGCTTCCCATTTCACCCTAAAGATGTCACTCCAATCGGAATCAAACAAATTGGCTAGGAAAAGCTAGCATCGTGGTTTACTGATCACACAACCACACATGTAGTATGAACCTGGTTATTCGTAGCTGTGAGCGTCAATAGTGACACAGAATTAGTTTCTTTAACTCCAGTGTTATCAATATGATTGAGCGATCATCCCTACTTTATAGTCTTTAATATCAGCTTTGTCTTCTGTATCTGAGAGTTGTGATGCTTGTGCTCTCTGCTCCCTGTGTTTCTGTACAGTACTGTCTCACTGACCGTCGTTTGCGTTTCTGTCTCTGTGTTTACTCTGGTGCCCGTGGAGGAACAAGGTCTCCAGACTCAGCAGGGAGGTCGTCCAGCTGTTGTTGTAGAGGCAGTCCAAACTCCACCATTGGAAGGTGGGCAGGGTTTTTATCTCCACTCCCACACTGGAAAGGGACCCTGGAGTGTCAGTGTGGCCAGAAAAAAAGCCAAGGGCTTCTCCACAATCACAGTTGGTTTAAATCTCTGCTTACCGGTTGGAGGTCCTCAGCTCTTCCCCCTCTCCTTCACCTGCTCCGTCACAGAGGACAACTCCTCAGGGTGGTGTTCTCATTGTTGGAGATTCTACTTTAAAACACAACACAGTAAGAGTAACCCCACAATCTCCATTTTTTCAGATGCTTGTGTCCTGTATGTTTTCAGGCGCCTTTGGCACTAACGTTCTCCACTATTCTGTTAAACTCTGATGAGTTTACCCAGCTCCTTACGCTCCACTGCTGGCTGCGGGACAGGTGCATCAGCGCTAAATTCGTAGAGAAAGGGGAGAGCTTTCGGGAGCATCTGGGGTCCATCGTTCTCCCCAGGAACACCAAAAAGGTGCTACGTCAGGACTGTCTGGCCCTTCCCAGTCAGGTTAGTGAAATGGATAGTGGGCAGGTAAGTGATTTACATGATTTACTCTATTTTATAACCATTTATTTTGTCATTTCTCTGTATTAAAAAGTTAAATGGTTTGTAATTTTGACATCAGAAAATTAATATTTTAACAATTTTAATCTGAATTATAATGTGTCTAAACATTTAGATGAGGAGAGTTCTCTACAATATTTTACCACCATTCAGTAAATATATTGATGGACAGATGGATCCTCCACCTACTGCTGCTTTAATACTTGTAAGGGTTTCATATGAAAGGAGTTCAGTAACAGATATGGTGCCAATTACAATTTTTATCTGTGGGTTGACGTTCAGAACCGTATCTAATAATGACGAGGAAGTTTGTGGACACAAAACTACGTAGCTGCAAATACCTAAAAAAAAATAAGCTTGAGGATTAAATTCAGTTCTAAGTTCAAAAGATGAAAAGACCTCATTAATGGTAGAGGGAGTGAAGGTTGTTCATCAGGCTGTATATAGATCATTCATTTAGTGAAAAGACTCTTCCAATCAGCAGCCTCGGGTTCGATACCCGAGCTCTGCAAACCACTCTTGAGCACCTTCTTTTGTGTGGGCCGCAGCAATGGCTGCTCACCGCTCTAGGAATGTGTGCTTACTGTCCACTTGGGGGGGGGGGGGGGTTCAATATTGTGGGGGAATCTTTTCAGGTGTTTCAATATTCTATGTATTTGCTGTTTTCAGAAACAGACAGATGGTGGCTTTTGTTAGTTTGAAACAATGAGGTCTATCATCTTCACACCAGCCTCATCACAGGTTGTTTACTGCAAGATTAAAGTGTTTCTCTACATTCCTAAGACTGACTGATCGAGTTGATTCTTTAAGCACAAAGAAGCAAATCCCACTACCACAGTTTTGGAGGTTCCACAGAGATCCCAATATTCCTCTGGGTTCAGAGTTTTCAGAGACAGGATCAGAAACCGACAGAGGCGGCCGCCGTCATCCCAATGAGTGATTCTGAGTCAATTCAGGCGCTCTACTGACTCCGAGACTCTGTACCCGAGGTGACTATAAGTAAACTAATTAGACCGCTTGACTTATGAATTTAGAATAAACGGGAGGAGACGGGACGCTGTATAAAAGGGATCCCGGTTAAAGTAACTTGGAACACTTAAAGTCTCTGCCCTAAAACTAATTTGAAAATTTAAGGAATCTGGATTTTGTCTTGGAATATTTTGATTCTCAGGGTTGATTTTAAAATGTTTAAAATCAAAGATTTTTAGGACAAGGTTTTGGAAATGATTTATCTCTCAGGGCTGTTCAAATTAGATTATTTTTTAAAATAGTTTTGTGATGATGGCTTAATTTACAAAATATCCAGAAGTTTTCTTTTTGCAGACAACAGGATGCAATCACAGTGGCTGTTTTTTGAGAGAAGTCATTCCATGGTGCGAGCAGCTTTTTCAGTGCTGACAGACTCCAAACACTCCATACAGAGCGACGATTGGATCATGGTGAAGGACTTCAAGAGGAAATTGTATCACCTCAATAGTTGGGGCCTTGGCAGGTTCTTTACATCACACAAACTGCTGTTCTAGTAGCAGAAAGGGATTCTTGGGTTCCTTGTTCACACTGCAGGAAAGTTCACATGCCCGATCCGAGTGCAGATGGTGTACAGTACTCTCTCACTGACGTCGTTTGTGTTTCTGTTTGTGTTTACTCTCTAGAAACACTGCGACCGCAAAGGAACGAGCTCTCCAGGCACTCTGCAAGGAGGTCATCAAGCTTGACCGACTGCTGCTGTTGTAGAGGAACTCCTCCAACCCGGCTGTCTGTGTCCATTACGCCGGCAGTGCTGGAATTAAGAGGGTCGTCGTCTCCACTTTACCTCTGCTAACTGGTTCGAGGTTATCAGTTCTTCAAGCTTTACCTTCACCTGCTCCAGCACAGAGTACAGCTCCTCAGGGTGGTGTTGTCACTGTTGGAGATTCTTCAGTAAAACACTGAAAAGTATCGGAGGCCAAAGAGTAACACCACAGTCTCCTGTTTTCCAGCTGCCTGTGTCCTGGATGTCGCCAGTCAGCTTCTGCACTTGTCTCTTTCCAATGCCACTCTGAAAAAGACAGATGGCAGAATAATCTACCCAGCTCTTCTCGCTCCACTGCTGGCTGCAGGACCAGTCCCTCAGCGCTGAATTTGCAGAGAACTGCGAGAGCTTTTGCTCTTCCCAGTTACACCTGTCAGGTTAATAAACTGGATAGTGGGCAGGTAATTGATTTACATGACTCTTGTTTCAGGGATAGACGATACGTATCTGGCCAATGTCTTTCTCAAACCACAATAGTATTTTTTACTAAGATAAAAATGAATACAGATTATGGTCGTGCAGCTCGAACACAAATTTACTGCACATTATGAGTTCAGTTCTCAATTTAGGAGTAAATAAACAGACAGGGTTCAGAGGACGAGCCGAGTTTTGTGGGGAGCAGCGAAGGGTTTCTTGAGGAATAATTCTATTGGGTTTGCTTCTTGGTAACAGAAATGGCCTAGGCCGCAAGTATCTGCCCTTTAAACTTGAAGCGCTTGAAAGGTCCAATCAACAGTCTCTCTTTCTGGTGATATGGCAACACACACAGTCTCCACTTATATTCCAGTGGTGGACCACTTTAGGTATTTGGGGGTAGCCTTGCATCCCTCATTGAGTGACTGTCCTTAAAAATTTCAGTGGTATACTAAAACAAATTAAAATGAATACACTCAATGAGACACGCGACAGGATTGTAGTGGTAAAATATATATTCTGCCTAGACTGAATTTCTGTAGTTATAGGATTTATATGACCTTTGCCCCTGCCTATAAAAATATTGGGATACACTCTAAGGTACTATCCATGTACATTTGGAATGGTAAATTACCTCAAAAGAAATGATCTACTTTATAGAGGTGTAATTCAGATGGTGGTCTTGGATTTCTAGATTTTGAAATGTATGCTCAGGCATTTACCTTAAAACCTTGATCAACATGCCTGAATCAAAGTGCTCATAATTCATGCAGCTCAATAGAGGCTCTGGTAGCCCCATATAAATTACAAGGTCTTATATTTTGGGATGTTCTCACTAGATTTTGGACCCATAATTTCACACCTTATATTAATTTGGCATTAACAGTTGTTGGGCAAATAATCTCTAATATGCATGAGTTCTCTACACTCTTTCATAATCATACTTTACTGATGGCCCTTCCCCCAGTAGAAGAGCAAAGAAGTTCGATCTCCAGGCGATATCTGCAGTAAAAAAATGGGTTAAGATCTTTCCAGGCTCTTAAAGAGCAATGTAATGCGTCCAGCACCTCTTTCTTTCTCCTCCCTTACCTTCTTGGTGAAGGAAAAAAAGACTCTTAATCTGTGCTCTAACCGCTGCAAAAAATAAATACTTTATATATTCATTTTTTGTATGTTTTTTATGGGGGGGGGTATTTTAAAGAATGAGAAATATAATTACAGAGTTCTCTCACAACAAATCTTATACAAATCACTGTTATAAATAAAACTTTCTTCAATAAGAGTGGGAAGATTTAGTTGTTAGTTTTTTAATAGAAAGAGTAAAGAGAGTGAGGAAGTCACTCAAGTTTAAATGAAGTCTTGTTGCTGGGTTTTATATAGTCCAGCCATTAAAACCAAATTTGTCCTTTTGAATTCTTAATGAATAAGCTAGCTTCTCCATAACAACAATGTCAATCCACTCATGAATTTGAAGAAGTTCAGTAGACAAGCATTTTCTGGTGATTACTATTTTTTTTTTTTTTTTTTTTTTTTTTTTTTAATATATATTTATATATATATATATATTTTTTTTTTTTACTTGTTGCTGACAATTGTTTGTTGATATGCTGTCCTGCTCTGGGTTCTAATATTGGGTCATTCTCAGCTCACTGTATAGCTGTGCCTATGACTATTTACCTGCATGCACTTTCACCTGCCCTCACATTTTTACCATTTTTGACTTGATGTCACATTTGCAGCAGCTCTTAAAATATCCGGTGTTGACCAGGGGAGGACTGGTTCCCCTTTTCAGTCTTGGTTCCTCTCAGGGTTTCTTCCTTTTCCTTTTTATGATGAATTACCACAAATGTCTAAAACCCTGCTTTCATTTTGTCATTGTGTAGAGTTGTGTAGAACTCAATAATCAGTGTATTCTGTATTGTTCTCTTACTTGAAATGACCTGAGTGGCTGCTGCTGTTGTTGTGGTGGTTGTTGTATTTTTAGATGTATGTGATCAGAAGGTAGGACCATATGAAGAGTCAGTGGCAACGGCTGGTAAACAGTCATCCTGACTCCATCCTACATTGACAACACAGCCTAAGGTGTGAGCCTAGCGCCGCCTTGGCTGCCTGTGATGACGGTGACACTCCACACTTTGAAACTTTTAGCTCTGAAGGGCAAAGACTGAGACAGAACAAGTCTTGACACAGCACCGTTTGAACA